>NC_040895.2:443416-743416 GCF_900634795.4 Betta splendens
TTATGTGTGGAAAATATGGAAATGCATTTAGTGTATTTTTGTCCTTGAATAACTGGAAAAAGGTATTGAATTATTTAGATACCCTCGCACATTAGCTGCAGTTTGTAAATTAATGAAGTTTAATCTTACACTGGTATGTGGTGTATGGCTCAATCTTAAACTTTAGGTGCCTTTTATCATCAAGAGCAGGTTTCAAATGCATTAAGAACAAGGCAGTTGTTATGGAGACACACAAAAGAGAGTTTGCCTGATTTGCACATGTATGGACAGCAGCAGCGGCTTTGTTGTCGACACTGTTCCTTTTTAAAACACGAACAATTATTGATCTGCAATGATTAATACCTAGTAGTTGAAAACACAATTTTCTTTAAAACTGTAACCACTTGTTTAGAATGAGCAAAGACCATTTCTCCCACTTCTTAATTTGCATTTTAGTTTTTCTTCACCTTTGAGGACAACTGCTCATATGTCATAGAAACATTTTGCCTCCTCCCTCTCATCTAATTTCAGACAGAGATTAATGTGCATCTGCTGTCTCTTTAAACATATTCATTCGTAGGTCTGCAGGAAAATTATATCATTCCAGCTCTACTGCTGCACAATATTATTTAATTCATTTATTATCTCTATATAGAGGACTTTTGTTTGCTTACTATGCATTACTATGAGCGTTGTTCAGTTCAGTTTATTTATATAGCACCAATTTAAAATGGATTTCATCTCAATGCACTTTGCAGAGTACAGTTGCTAAAAATGAAAGAACTATACACTTATCAGCTATAGCTACATACATCTCTTGGTGCCTAAAATGCTGTGGTGGAGAGGGGTCAACGTGGTAAACATTTAGATATTTACTATGCACGTACTGCAAAGCCACATCCAGGTCAGATTGTCTATGGTGTACAGTGTCTGCAACTGCAGTCAAACCACTAGTATTCATTAATGTGTGGCTGATGGTGAAAGCAGTGTAAAGCTGAACATCTCTTCAGACTTGGCAGTATAGAGGCAGGTCAAAATGAATATTGAAACTTGTAGGTTTACATACAATCATAAAAAAATTAGCACACCTCTGGAAGCATGTGTATTTTGTCACATTTTTTAATATACAGTATATTTGTATTATCTCGATCAATACAAAGACATAAAAATAATATGACTAAACAATTAGAACCAAAGAAAGGTCCTTTCAAGGTCTTCTGTAAATGATATTTCACAAAACTTCCTATTCCTACTGAGGAAAAAGATAGGACACCCTAGCCCCTAATAACTAGGGTTACCTCCTTTAGCTGACATAACTATATGAGAAACTGCTTGTAGCCATCTACCAGTCTCTTGACATCGGTCTGACTTAATTTTACCCCACTCCTCAACGCAGTATTTTTTCAGCTGAGATATTTGAGGGTACAGCCATTTTCAAGTCACCCCACAACATCTCAATGGGATTCAGATCTGGACTTTGACTTGGCCTTTCTAGCACTCTCCATTTCTTTATTTTTAGCCAGTCTTTGGTTGTTTTACTAGTATGTTTTGGGTCACTGTCATGTTGCATGGTGAAGTTCCCTTTCAGCTTTAATTTTGTAACAGATGGTCTCACATTTTCTTCAAGCACCTCCTGATACACAATAGAATTTATGGTGTATTTGTTGTGTAAAAATTCATAAAGTTTATAAAGTAATTACCGTTGAGATTTCAGGAAACAATGTTACAAAATAATATGGCACCTGCTGTACTACAACAGCACCCACTGTGGCACGTGTGGATAATAGCACTCACTGGGTCACGTGTGTGAGGAGGAGACCCTGTTATGCAACAGAAGTGTAGTACCACCAAGACCATTAAAACTACAGTGTGTTTTACTGACCTAGATAAGGCAGGTGGGAGGAGTGCAGCTTCTGCTGCAAGCTCCTGACCTACAGTAACCTGACCTTGGGAAAGTGAAGGTTTGGAGGGGAGCTGCCCCGCCCTGGGAGAAACGGGCAGAGCAACAGGTGTCTTCACTTTGTTTGGGATCATGATTGGGTAAAAATATAATAAAATAATGGTCAAAAACACCCTAAAAGGTCAAGATGATGATCTAACGTCCGGGGAGCTGAATCCCACCCCGTGAGCAACAGGTTTATAAGGTGATGTTGTGACCAAAAATTCTTAGTCTGTCTTGTCTTCTGTCACTTTGTTGACCCTGGATCTTACTGCTCTGAACTTTTTGAGACCCTGTGGCTGGTACTAATAATTTTGGGATCTGGCTGCTGAGACTTAGAATAATTTTGGGATCTTGCTTTAGACTTAGTTTATTTTCCACACTTTGGGAGTTTTATATCTTTTAACCTCTTTGGGAAGTTACTAATTTTCTGGAACCTTACTACTGTGCATTTAGATCATTTTAGTTCTTTTTGGGATTTACCATTTAATGTCTGGAATTTATATATTTAGAATTTTATCATCTCATTAAAGGATAATTTACACCTATTGGATTTATAAAAGCTCAGTCAGATTGGAATACAAAAATTAAAGGCTTTAGTGTCAGACACAACAGATTCTATGATGGTGAGCTGACCAGGTCCTGCTGCAGCAAAGCAGCGCCAAATCATGACACTTCCTCACCCATGATTCACAGTTGGTATCAGATTATTTTCCTGGAATGTTCTCTTTGGTTTATGCCAAACATGTCGCCTACTCTGGTGTCCATATATTTCAATTTTTGACATTTGTCCAAAGAACATTATTCCAGAAGTCCTGGTCTTTGTCAATATTCTCTCTGGCAAATGTCAATCTGGACTCAATGTTTTTTTTTAGAGAGCAAAGGTTTCTACCTTGCACACCTCCAATGCAGTTTAAACTTGTGCAGTCTCTATATGATCGTAGAGATATGCACGTTTACATCCACAATAGCCATTACCTGCTGTACTGTAGTTCCAGAGATGACGTTTTAGGCTTTTTGGAGACCTCTTTCAGCCATTTGTGGTCTGCTCTTGGGGTGAACTTGCTGGGATCCCCCACTTGTAGACTGTCTTCCGGACAGTGGCATGACTGATTTCAAAGGGTACAGTTCTATACAACTACAGGCTAATAACCTGTCTCTCCACAACATGGAAGCTCATGTCAGGCATCATCGCAGCTAAGATAAGTGGGCACATGGGTCAATACATGAACGAAGCACAGAAGGGCATTGGTAAGGATACCAGAGGAGCCAAACACCAACTCCTGGTTGACAGAACAGTCGCCCAAGACTGCAGAGTGCGACACACCAACCTGTGCACAGCCTGGATCGACTACAAGAAAGCCTATGACTCAATGCCACATGGATCACTAAATGCTTGGAGCTGTACAACATCAATAGAACTCTAAGGGCCTTCATTGCAAACTCAATGGAGGTTGTGAAAACCACCCTTGAAGCCAATGGGAAGCCACTTGCCCAAGTATCCATCAAATGTGGCATAGACCAAGGAAATGCACTGTCCCCACTGCTGTTCTGCATAGGTCTGAACCCCCTCAGCCAAATAATAAACAAGACTGGCTATGGATACCGACTCCGGAACGGGGCCACCTTAAGTCACCTCCTCTACATGGATGACATCAAGCTGTACGCCAAGAATGAGCGAGACATCGACTCACTGATCCACACCACCAGGATCTACAGCTCGGACGCTGGGATGTCATTCGGACTCAAGAAATGTGGGAGGAAGGTGACACAGAGAGGCAAGGTAATCAACACAGAAGGGGTCTCACTCCCAGAAGGAACAATAGCAGACACTGAGGGCAGTTACAAGTACCTTGGAATACCACAGGCAAACGGCAACCTTGAACAGGCAACAAGGAATGCGGCAACAGCCAAATACCTATATAATATAAAATATTCACAAATTCATAAATAAATACTGAAAATATTCAGTATTTATATATATATATATATATATATATATATATATATATATATATATATATATATATATATAAACTCCCTTCTCACCCCACGCGGGTGGTCTAATCCGTTTTTCCAAGCTCGTGTCCTCTACCAGAGGCCTGCGCAGTATCCTTGCTGTTCCTAGGACTGCACTTTTCTGGACTGAGATGTCGGATGTTATTCCAGGGATCTGTTGTAGCCATTCCTCCAATTTGGGGGTCACTGCCCCCAGTGCTCCAATCACCACAGGCACCACTGTGGCCTTCACCTTCAAAGCCTTCTCCAGTTCTTCCCTGAGCCCTTGGTATTTCTCTAGTTTCTCATGTTCCTTTTTCCTGATGTTGCCATCGCTTGGTATTGCCACATCCACCACTACGGCTTTCCTCTGTTCTTTGTCCACCACCACAATGTCTGGTTGGTTCGCCATTACCATTCTGTCTGTCTGTATCTGGAAGTCCAACAGGATCTTGGCTCGCTCGTTCTCTACCACCTTGGGAGGTGTTTCCCACTTTGACCTTGGGGTTTCCAGTCCATACTCTGCGCAGATGTTCCTGTATACTATGCCAGCCACTTGGTTATGGCGTTCCATGTATGCTTTCCCTGCCAGCAGCTTACACCCTGCAGTTATGTGCTGGACCGTCTCAGGGGCCTCTTTGCACAGTCTACACCTTGGGTCTTGTCTGGTGTGGTAGATCTGGGCCTCTATGGCTCTGGTGCTCAGGGCCTGCTCCTGTGCGGCCAGGATGAGTGCCTCTGTGCTGTCCTTCAGCCCAGCCCTTTCAAGCCATTGGTAGGATTTGTTGAGATCAGCCACTTTAGTTTTGTTCCGGTGGTACATCCCGTGTAAGGGCTTGTCCTCCCATGATGGTCCCTCTTCCAGCATCTCATCCTCTGTTCTCCACTGCCTGAGACATTCACTCAGCACGTCATCTGTCGGGGCCTTCTCCTTGATGTACTTATGGATCTTGAATGTTTCATCCTGGATAGTGGCTCTCACGCTCACTAGTCCTCGGCCTCCTTCCTTGCGGCTAGCGTACAGTATCAGGGTGCTGGATTTGGGGTGGAACCCTCCATGCATGGTGAGGAGCTTTCGTGTCTTAACATCTGTGGTCTGTATCTCTTCCTTTGGCCACTTTATTATTCCCGCAGGGTATCTGATCACTGGCAGGGCGTAGCTGTTTATTGCCTGGGATTTGTTCTTGCCATTGAGCTGGCTTCTTAGGACTTGCCTTACTCGTTGGAGGTATTTGGCTGTTGCCGCATTCCTTGTTGCCTGTTCAAGGTTGCCGTTTGCCTGTGGTATTCCAAGGTACTTGTAACTGTCCTCAATGTCTGCTATTGTTCCTTCTGGGAGTGAGACCCCTTCAGTGTGGATTACCTTGCCTCTCTTTGTCACCATCCTCCCACATTTCTCGAGCCGAATGACATCCCGATGTCCGAGCTGTAGATCCTGGTGGTGTGGATCAGTGAGTCGATGTCTCGCTCACTCTTGGCGTACAGCTTGATGTCATCCATGTAGAGGAGGTGACTTATGGTGGCCCCGTTCCGGAGTCGGTATCCATAGCCAGTCTTGTTTATTATTTGGCCGAGGGGGTTTAGACCTATGCAGAACAGCAGTGGGGACAGTGCATCTCCTTGGTATATGCCACATTTGATGGATACTTGGGCAAGTGGCTTCCCATTGGCTTCAAGGGTGGTTCTCCACAACCTCATCGAGTTTGCAATGAAGGCCCTTAGAGTTCTGTTGATGTTGTACAGCTCCAAGCATTCAGTGATCCATGTGTGTGGCATTGAGTCATAGGCTTTCTTGTAGTCGATCCAGGCTGTGCACAGGTTGGTGTGTCGCATTCTGCAGTCTTGGGCGACTGTTCTGTCTACCAGGAGTTGGTGTTTGGCTCCTCTGGTATCCTTACTAATGCCCTTCTGTGCTTCGCTCATGTATTGACCCATGTGCCCACTTATCTTAGCTGCGATGATGCCTGACATGAGATTCCATGTTGTAGAGAGACAGGTTATTGGCCAGTAGTTGGATGGGACTGCACCCTTTGAGGGATCCTTCATTATCAGGATCGTTCACCCTTCGGTTAGCCATTCAGGGTGAGTCCCATCCCTTAGCAGCTGGTTCATTTGTGCTGCCAGGCGCTCGTGGATTGCAGTGAGCTTCTTTAGCCAGTAGGCGTGGATCATGTCAGGGCCAGGTGCTGTCCAGTTTTTCATGCCTGAGACTCTTTGTTGGATGTCTGCCACTGTGATAGTCACTGGATTCTGTTCAGGGAGGTTGCTGTGGTCTTCCCTCAGATCCACCAGCCACTGTGCATCACTGTTGTGTGATGCCTCCCTCTCCCATATCCCTTTCCAGTACTGTTCAGTTTCCAGCCTTGGTGGGTCTGCTCCGCTGTTATTACCCTGCCATTGAGAGTACACTTTCGCAGGTTGTGTTGCGAACAGCCGGTTTATTCGTCTGGCTTCGTTATCTCTGGTGTATCTCTTTTGCCTCCAACCTTCGTTTCCATGGTGGGTATTGTTTCTCATGGCTCCCATGGTTGCTCTTATAGCCAAGCACCTCTAGGATCACTGATGCTGAAGCGTATATCAGCTCATTGGTTTCTGTGATTGTTGTGGTAGGGATCACTCTCAATGCTGCATTCACATCTTCCATGAGACTTTCTGATGGTACTTCACTTAGCTGTTGTAGTGGAGTTCGGGGTAGCGTATCTGTGCCTATTGGGGCTTCGTACCCAATTTCCGGTTGGGGAGATGGCGTCCTGTGTTGTATCTCGTCAATCTCAAGTTGTGATAGCAGTTGCCGTTTGTGGATGTTGGAACACTGAGCTACTAGTTGCTTCGCAGTCAGTCTTGAATGTAGGTTTCTCCGTTCCCATTCGCCACACATTCTTTTCATGTAACCCCTCTGACTAGGGTTACTTGAGCAGTAGCATTCCAACAGTTCTCTGTTCTTAGCCATTTCTTTCTTGTTCCAGTAGCCCATTGCTCGTCAAGGTGCTCTGGTTCCCCAACACCTGACGCAGACCTTGTTAGACCGGGCGACGTCTATATATATTATATATATATATATATATATATATATATATATATATATATATATTATCTATATATATATATCTATATCTCTCTCTATCTCTCTCTCTCTCTCTCTCTCTCTCTCTATCTCTCTCTTCTATCTCTGCTCCCTGGATCGCTCCTCGGTCTCTCTCTATCCACTCCCGATTCTCTATTATCTATATCCGATATATCTATATAGTTATATATATAGTATATATATATATATAGTTTTCATGCCCTCAGTGTGGATCTACAAATTTCATAGTCATGAGAATATATATATATATATATATATATATATATATATATATATATATATACATATATATATAGAATTAAAAAGGTGTGAACAAAACAAAAAGGTGTGAAACCACTGAAAATATGTCATTTTTTTTATTCTAGGTTCTTCAAAGTAGCCACCCATTTCAGTTCTGGTTTAATAAGTAGGATTTCTTGTCTTATAAATGGGGTTGGGACCATCACTTGTGTTGTGCAGAAGTCAGGTGTATACACAGCTGATAGTCCTACTGAATAGACTGTTAGAATTTGCATTACGGCAAGAAAAAAGCAGCAAGTAAAGAAAAACGAGTGCCCATTACTTTAGGAAATTAAGGTCAGTCAGTTCAAAAAATTGGGAAAACTTTGAAGGTGACCCCCAAGGGCAGTCACAAAAAGGTTAAATTATTAGGAAGCATTCTATTAATTTTCATTGTTATGCAAATGATACTCAGCTATACATGTCTTTGGAACCAAATAAAACGGATCAACTAGTCAAAATTCAGAGTTGTTTAAAAGACATCAAATCCTTCAACTAAATTCAGATAAAACTGAAATTCTTATTGTTGGGCCTAAAAATCTGAGAGAGACACTATTGAGTCAGCTAGCCACCCTGGATGGCATAACATTAGCTTCAGATTCTACTGTGAGGAACCTTGTCACCGTGTCATCTTTGACCAGGATCTCTCTTTTACATCATACATTAAACAAATCTCTAGAACCGCCTACTTTCATCTTAGAAATATAGCTAAAATCAGAAGCATCCTCTCTCAGAGTGTTGCAGAGAAACTGATTCATGCATTTGTTACCTCTAGGCTGGACTACTGTAAATCTACAGGCCTGTTTGAAGTCTGCCACTGAACATCTGACTGATTCAGAGGAAGACTGGGTGAAAGTGGTCAGATGAGACCAAAATTGAGCTCTTTGGCATCAACTCAACTGGCCGTGTTTGGAGGAGGAGGAATGCTACCTACATGTATGACTCCAAAAACACAGTACCCGTCAAGAAGAAGCTTATTAAGGTCATTGAGTGGCCTAGTCAGTCTCCAGACCTTAATCCCATAGAAAATCTGTGGAGGGAGCTGAAGGTTCTAATTGCCAAATATCAGCCACGAAATATTAATAACTAGGAGAGGATCTGCAAAGAGGAGTGGGCCAAAATCCCCCCTGAGATGTGTGCAAACCTAGTGGCCAACTAAAAGAAACGACTCACCTCTCCCATTGCCAACAAAGGTTTTGCCACCAAGTACTAAAGCAAGTTTTTCAAAGGGATCAAATACTTATTTCCTTCATGGAAATTCAAATTATATTTTTTTTTAAAATGCATTTTTCTGGATTTTTTTGTCATTGTTGTCTCTCACTGTTCAAATAAACCTACCATAGAAATTATAGACCAATCATTACTTTGTTAGTGGGCAAACTTACAAAATCAGCTAGGGTTCAAATAATTTCTTCCCTCAGTTTGTATAATATATAAATACATACATACATACATACATACATACGTACATACATACATACGTACATGCATACATACGTACATGCATACATACATAAACGGAGCACTTTGGACACCCGCCAATAACAGGTAATTCCTTCTGTGATGGGAAAACATGCCTATGTGTTCTGAAATATAAAATAAAAACACTAACAAAGCTGTAATATGACTGTGGTCCTGTGTATCATGCACAAGCACATTGTCTATTGAGTTTTCTCTGAAGCAAATTGATGATTGGAAGATGCGATTAGAAACTAACTGCTTGCAGGACCAACCTCTCATGGATTTAATCTGTTTTTCACCGTTTGACCAGCAAACAGGATCAGAAAATGACTTTAAAAATGGCAGTGCAAGGAGGAAATGAATTAGGAATGTGACGTCAATCAACTAGTGTGTCATGGAAACTGATGTAGTCAGTTGCAGATGATGAATGTCCAGAATGATCTGGCAAACAAATCCGACACTTAAAGACATAGTTCACGGATTAAAGTTCTGTTGCCAAAATGGCAACAGAACAACTTCTGTTGCCAAAATGGCAACAGAACTTGCATCTATGTCAACATCTATGTCCAGAGAAAACAGGGAAAGCTGTAGTATTATCATCTTTACCAACACAACATGATTTAAGGAAGGGATGTCAAAGTCTCAGGCCAGCAGGACAAGTTGGAGACCCCTGCAGCTCCCTAGTTAACATGAAATAAATATTCTCACGCGCACATTTTTGCTGAGATATAGATTGTGACAGCTTCCGGTGGTATCTGTTGACAGCCAAAGCCAGAGGATTGATAGCAGTGAGTTTTTTTTTTATTAAAATGTTTTTCCCATTATTCTAAAAAGCAAAAAAATATTGTAGATAGCTTGCGCTCATGTCACAGAGAGACACACAGTGAAGTGAGAAACCGTGAAACTACGAGTTAAATGTTGACAGCGACCTATTTTACAGTGTAATTAGTAACTTTTTTATTTAGATCCTTCTCTAAGAATCAAGGTGGACTTGCCTATATGCAAAAGATTTGCTGTATGTACAAAGGATAATGTGGGACTGTGGGCGCTTTGCAACATGGGAGGGGCTTTTGGCAGCATCGTTGAAGAGGACAGTCACTGTGAAATGATACATGCTTTCTTGTCAGAAATTCCAGTCTAATGAAAAGAGTGCCTTTAGTTGTTAAAAATGGAAATATTTCAGAGCCACACTTCTAAATACAGTGCGTTGCAAGGTTCTCTGATGTTTCATTAATCTCAAAGTGCATAGAAAGTACATGAAATAGCTTTGTACACCTAAAGGATATTAGTGGCAGAGGTTAATCCAGTATATTAGAAATATGGATCAGGTAATTTTTCCCAATACAGCAACGTTGCTACAAAAACTAAACATTACTACATGTCAAACAGGTACCTAACTGTCTAAAGAAAAAACAAATCAATTCTGACTTCTGCAACACTATACAATATTATATCATTATTATATTTTGTTTGTTTCTTTTGCCAGTGGAGGATCTCAACTCTCTCAGCCTGCCTTGATAACCTAACTTGGACTCCTACGTGCAATTAACCTGTCTGTCCTCTGGCATTTCCTAGTAGTTCTGTTGCTATCCAGAAGATAGACAGACCCTCAAAGCCCTCACATTGCTTGTCCGTCTGAAAAATAAATACAACATCTAAGTGGTTATCAACCCATTGTAAGCTCAGCTATACTGAATTACCTCCGCTGCTGTTATTACCACATTTATTTAAACAAGTAGTAGTACACAGGTCATTAATAGTAGTAAAACAAAACTCATTACTTCAAAAGCAGTATAAATGTATGACTGCTTTTCAGCTATTAGCTAACAGCTGTTTTGTGCAGAAAGTAAGGATGACATGTACAGTAAGTGGGGTGAATGGTGTAGCTGAGAGACAATAGTGTGGAGTGTGTGCATGCGTGTCATTTGACAACCAACTGTCTTTCATCACGTGTCCGGGGGCAGATTAAAGACACTCTGAGTGGAACATCAAACAACCACAGGGGAGGGTATGTGCCAGTTTGTGTATGTATTATTTACTTAGAAATGCTAAAATAACCTGCATGGTGTTGCATGTGTGAAGGGTTGAGGAAACGATAGGAAGGGCATTCTAAATCTGACATGTTAGGAGGTGTGCACAAGAATATTTGTTTCTTTTATGATTAAATAACAGGTCTCACATGTAGTAGCTATAATATTATAGTAAATCTACAAATACATTTAAATCTCATCAAACAAGATCAACCAGGGTTTCACTATCTACTGAGACAAAAAATGTATTTGTCCTTTGTGCATTCCAAATGATTTTCATACAAGCATAGACCCAACCTAGAAAGGTATTTACTTTAATACTCCACTTTCATCCTAGTTTTGGTTCATGGTATATTCATAGACACTTCACCCTCTTCTATGAAACTACATTATTGTCAGGTCTAAGCACATACAACACCCGGATACAAATGGCACTGTATGTGCTGCAAACAGATGTAATATTATACAATAAAAGAGGAATAGGAATAGTGCGTGCGTGCGTGCGTGCGTGCGTGCGTGCGTGCGTGCGTGCGTGCAAGCTGTCAACAAGAATTATTACTCAAGGCTAGCGGTGAATTGACAGAGCAGATGTGCAAACACGCCTGACAGAGTGAGAGACAGGGTTTCATTTACCCCGCTCACAGGTGGTCTCCATTGTGCAGATGCACAGACCAAGCGTTGCTTTTTTCACAATAGCATAAGACGATTAAGGTCAAAACGTACAGAATGTAACTGAAAATGTAAAGTTTAGCCTTAATATACAGAATACACAAAAACTATAGTTCTTAAAATTCAAATACTCAAGTGACTTATATAATTGCCATATTCAGGTCAAGTCTACTAGCTTAACCAATCAAGGACAGTCATAATTGTCTAGAAAGCCAGTTTTAGCTGAAAGCCTTGGGTCCCTGTTATAAAACAAGAAAAATTGTCCCATTCTCAGATCAAAACTATTCGTAGTCCCTGCCTGTCACAGACATACACCCCCAGTCAGCTCAGTTTTATTTATATAGCACCAATGCAAAACCTTTATTTTTATTATTTACATTTAATTTTAATTACATTTTGACATTGAGGAAAAAACATCTGCCTTGATAGCTTGGTGACAGAGAAAAAAGGCCGCAACAAAACAAGTGTTTTCACTGCAGTATCGTTGCGTCGCCATGGTGCAACGGGTGCGTCGCAGACTAAAGATTTTTAATCCTGCAGCTGAATGAAAAAAATTACCGCTCTAACATGAGATACAATATATTGGCTTAACATATTTCCTTGATAATGGTTTGTGGTAATAGTAATATAATTTCAGCGCGCCGCATGGCCTTGTAATGACGCAGAGCAGAGTGTTTTAAAATGCCATAATTTGTTAATAAATGTTTTTCAGTGGTCGTAGCCATAATAATCGTGGGTGATGCAATTCGTTTTACAGCAGCCTTTTTTTGAACTCTATGACATGACGACAGAACTGGACAAGATCCACTCATTATTGCTACAACACGTTTATTCCTATGTTTACTCTGGGTCGGTTCAAAACTGCAGCAGTTTAAATCAGTGGTGCCACCGCTTACATCAGAACTTGCTGTGCTGGATATAGTTTTACATGCTCATACATAGATTTCACGCTAGCATTTCTGCCTTTTACTTACAGCACCTCAGGCATTCGCCTCCGCATAGAGGTGTGACGAGCATCTCCACTTGTGACACGCCCCTAAAAACAGCTTGTTTACTGAGCGTGACTGAAAACCGTACATTAACAGAGGCTGTGTGGACGATCTACAGGGTTTTATGGAATGAAATCCTACAAACACCTTATTGAGACACTGAAGTCCAATATTCTTACAGTGAAAAGCTGTATGATCAGGGTCCTTTAATGTCAGCCTGGCCATAAGTCAGTATGGTACTTGGTCCCTATTCAGAGTCACAGTTATGTTCTTTTTTGAGTGTGAACAGTGACCAGTTCCTTTAGCACTAGACTGTTGCACCCAAAGTGCAAGAATGAGCGCTGCTGCAGGTCATTCCTCCCTACAGCCATAAGACTTTATAACACAACACAACAACAACATAACATAACCACACAATTGTCACAATCCGTCCTTTTGTAGTGTCTGAGGTCTCCATCATCCATATGACAGTGTTTTCTTGCCCTGTTGCTGCTGTATGTAAAAGAAATCCAGTATGTTTATGACTGGTATTTTGTTGTTGTTTTTTTTTGCACTGTTAATAATGTTGCAGTTATTGGGTATTATTACTGTTGTTGTTTTTTTTTCGTTTTTCTTCTGTCTGTTTCAGTACTGCCCTAATGCTGCTGAAATACAGGAATTTCCCTATTGAGGGATCAATTAAGTCATATCGTACCTTAGGCCAGTTTCCAGAAAACTGTAGATGGAACTGCAAGTGGGTGTATACCATTTGTCATTTCTATTAGCAAAAGACAAAATGTGCATGTAAATGTGCATGAAATGTTGACCATGATTTATTGTGGTGTACTGCATTTTTACTAATTTCCTCTTCTGTTCTTATGCCACAATGTCCAGTTATAGCAGACACATTTTAGAATCTGGACACTATCAATCATGGCAACATGAAACTGAAAACGTTTTAAACCTGGAGTTAAAGCGCTGTTTATTATCTTGCAATACAATTTCCACAGCGAAGCTTGCTGAAGGCAACACTATATTAACAAGGCAGGGATGTGAAAGAGAATGGAGATTAAGTCTTTATAGAAGTAGGTTCATACAGTATTTGTGTCTCACAGTCACGGTCCATAACTTCTTAGAACGTGAACAAACAACAACAGAGAACTAGGACCCTAGAGTTTGAAAATGTCAAAACCTTTCAGCCTAAGTTAATGATGAGCTGAGATAATACTTAGCCAGCAACAAAACTCTGATAGTAAACGACCTGCAATGACAACACTGGCAGCAGTGTAATGAG
Organism: Betta splendens; assembly: GCF_900634795.4. Classification (NCBI taxonomy): domain Eukaryota; kingdom Metazoa; phylum Chordata; class Actinopteri; order Anabantiformes; family Osphronemidae; genus Betta; species Betta splendens. Next base: position 457,119 of record NC_040895.2, read on the forward strand.
TGAGGCAAAATAAAGGCAAGAGGCAAACAACTAAGAATCATTAAGGAAAATGGAGAGAAAGATGGCAAATTGACCTTTTCCAGATGGTAAAGCCTTTAATCCATATAACAGTCATGCTGAGGACACGCAGACTGGAGAAGGCTGATAACTCAGGCCCAAATGCCACAGTGAATCTGCATCTGTATTTCAATAATAACAAAGAATGAACACAGGTGCTTTGAAGTGAGTCCACTTGGAGAGGGCTGTCTTGTACTCAGTACTGCTACTGTAGGGGTGTGCCATATCATACCACCTAGGATAATACTGGCTTTACATAATAAAAAAGTGCCATATCATGTACATATCTTGTATACATACGATTGTATCATATTTGTACATACGATACACCTAAAAAGTGTGCTCTTTCAATGTATATTTTAGAATTAGTAATTAAAAGGTGGCATTTGATATAGAAAAAGTAACTATTAGTTTTAACATTTGATATTGAAAAAAAAATTGTGCATAATGCCAGACCCAGGCTAGTACTTCCTCATTTTAGAGAAAGTATAGTATCATATCACAAACATCTGTGTACTTTTAGAATTAGAATAATTTTTATTCGCCGGTTTATTCGCCAGTGCATACTTCAGGAGTTTCACAGATGGGTCCCCTGAGGTGCAGTAGTTGGTATAGAGGGGGAAGAGCAAGGGGGAGAGTACGCATGTAAAAGTTTAGGAATTAGTAGCAGTAAGTCCCTAAAATGTGATTTTTTTCCAGATTGCATTTCTGTGCTTGTATTTTATTTTAGTTATCCATATTGTACATAAGTGCTGCTGTGTTATACTTTTATTGTTGATTTACATACAGGGGAGCTGACCATGACAACATGCATCTCCTGCCTGTGTCTTGGCTGTCTACAACCTCTACTGTACACTGCAGACCTCAGATACAACACAGACAGCGGTGTTCTACAGAGATTCTCTGTCAGCAGTCTGTTGTCATCTCACCAGTGAACATCCAGGGAATGGACATTGAGAGAGTGGTCTCTTATAAGTAGCTGGTTGTGCATCTACAAAAAAAATGGACTAGCCTCATAACACTGAGACACTACACAGGAAGGGTCAAAGCAGACTCTACCTCCTGAGGAGCCTGTGAACTTCTGGAGTGAAGGGGTCACCCCTGAATACCTTCTATGACGATGTGGTGACATCAGCCATATGTACGGTGTGGTTTGCTGAGCAGCAGGAAAAAGAGGGAGAGGGACAGGAAAAAGCTTGATAGGGTCATCTCTGGGAGGAGGAGGGAGGTGGGGGATAGAAGGTTTCTGGCTAAACTCTTATCTATTCTGGACCATGACTCTCACCCACTGCAGGATCCACTGTCTGCTCTGGAAACAGCTTCAGTGACAGACTGATCCACCCTCACTGTGTGAAGGTGAGATTCTGCAGATCTTTCCTCCCTGCTGCAATCAGACCCTACAAAAAAGGACTGTTAACTACCTTTGGTGTATCACTCACTAACTGAAATCAGTGGTATTTTCCTGTGATATTTATGTGATGTGCAATAATCATTACCCATAAGTCTATACACTTCTCACCAATGCCATTCATTAATTTATTACGTCCTTATATTGTGTACATCTCGCATTCTCTTTGCAGCTTTCTCTTTCTCTGTTCTCTGTATTTGTTTTTTTCTGTGCCAGCTAGCTTTTTCTTTATTCAATTAGTTAGTGTTTTTTTATACTATATTCCTTTAAGTACCTAAATAGTAAAGGAATACTTCACTTCAATCAGTAGAGATCTTAAGACAGTACGTGAATGATTTTGGTCTCTGATATACCTGGCGTTCTTTACACCCTACATCCAGGGAATACGCCTTCGTCTCTCCAGTTCACCACTCTCACTCGCGTATCGATTACATTTTAAAAAATAACTCAGTCTTACAAGATGTCTCTGACACCAATATTCACTCTATTACAATCAGTGATCATGCACCTGTGTACATTTCCTTGATTAAGGCAGTAACACCATCAACCAGGAATTGGAGGTTTAATACATCATTACTCAATGATCAAGATTTCATTAGTTATGTGAGGAGAGAATGGGCCATCTTTAGGGAAAATAATGACACACCAGGAACCTCACCTTGTGTTCTTTGGGAGACTAGGAAGGCAGTTATGCGTGGTATAATAATTTCATATTCATCACACAAGAAAAAAAAAGGACAATCTACTTGAATTAGAAATAATAAAACCTCTAGAGATTAAATATGCTGCCTCTCCAACTAATGATGTCCTAGAAGACCTAAGAAATCTAAAGCTGAAATTAAATTATATAATTGATCGCAAAATTCAGTTTCATATAGATCAGTTACTTTGGGAGAACTTTGACTACACTAACAAATGTGGTAAATTCTTAGCCAACCAATTAAAAGACATGAGGAAAAACAAACCATCCATTCAATAATTAATAAGAAAGAGAACATCACTAAAGGTAGACAGTCAACAAACAATATAAACAGACTGAGCAACTTAATTGATTATGTCACCATGAATTATGGGCGGTGACAGAGTGAACTGTAAGTTTCTATTAGCTAATCTGCATAAATTCTGCATTGAGAACTCATCCACTTTCCCCATCACTATTTGAGCTATTTATTGAACCTCTAGCTGCTTTTAGCTGCTTTTATTAGACAGCATGAAGTAATTACTGTAATATGGACCAAACACCACGCGCTAGCAGTCCGACTCCCTCTGGTTGCTGCACATGCCTGCGGCCAGGGGGGCAGTGTTGGGGGTCAGATGGTGGGAGGTGCTACCCGGGTTGCGGTCCTCATTGGGCCCTGAGTTGGGTTTGTACCTCCCTGCACAGCTGCACAGTATGTATATTGGTCTGAGTGGACAACACGGGTTGAGCACAGTATGAGCATTCTTAGGTGAGAAGATGTGATAGAGGAGGGAGAGTGGTTTTGGCTGCGCTGCTTGTGATGCACTGGGTAGTAGTACCTTGACCCTTGGATCTGGCTTGCCCATTCCTTGCCGGGAGGTGGTGGGGGACAGTGGGATAGGTGGCAGAGCCAATCGGGAACCTGGCTCTGTGGACCCCGGTGCCTTGCTTCCCAACTATATTATCCCACATTCATTCACTTAGATCTGCAAGGGGTGTCCTACTGATGGAGCGATTACTGTGTGTGTGTGTGTGTGTGTGTGTGTGTGTGTGTGTGTGTGTGTGTGTGTGTGTGTGTGTGTGTGTGTGTGTGTGTGTGTGTGTGTCTGTTCCCCACTCGGGGTGCATGGATCCACTGCCTCGGTGGTGTCTTTTTCTGCCGACTCCGGTGTCATGCTGCAGGTCAGACGTGGCGGCAGGGGATACGGTCAGGTTGATGGGGTGGGCCCCAGGTCACTCTTGTGGGGGTGGTGGACTGGGGGTGGGCCCCTCTCTGGGCATGGGGGTTCCTCTGCTCCATTCTCTCGGGCTGACCCGTTCAACTGGGGGGGTGTTTGCCTCTAGTTCTCCTGGGGTGGACGGCGTTGACCCAACAATGGTCCATTCTAACCTTGGTGTCGTCTCTGTGGATGCGGCGGCTCTGCCTGGGAGATCTGTGTGGGAGGCTCAGGTTGCTATGCCTGCCCTCCTAAAACTGAAGGTATGTGGGCTCCCTGGCCACTAAGTTTCTCCCCTCCACTCGCTGGTCTGGGTGCGGCGGTTGGGTTCCTCTCATCACAAGTGGCGTTCATGCACCACCGTCTGTCTTACCATTTTGGTGAATAAAGTTACGTTACAGCTTTACTGACCTTGTAGCGGGACACTCAACACCAGAACCGATAAACAGACTTCCTGATCTTAGCTGTAAGTACTGCCATTTACTAATATCACTATTATAATGTATGATTATGGTAGTTGTAATATTATATGTGGTAGTTATGTTATTATTATTGTTATTACTATTAATATTCTAGGTATTAATACAAATTTAACTGTCAACAACAGTACAGCAGTTATTTAGTTGAGTAAGAAGTTTTTGGCCTAATGTATATCTATGTTTTTTTATTTGTGTGGTGCCTAATTGTATTATTGCCTGCTGTTGTACCTCATTGATTTGTTCGGTTTCAGCAGCTGGTTGTACTCTCTCTGTACTCTTTGTACTCTGTGTGTGTGTGTATATATATATATATATATATATATATATATATATATATATATATATATATATATATATATATATATATATATATATATATATATATATATATATATATATATCTCCACCATGGAAGCGAAGGTTGGAGGCAAAAATCAGGGCAGCTCGGAGGGAAGTGAGCCAAATGACAGAGGCCCAGAGAGGTGCAATGAAAAGACCAATGCCCAAGAGGTACAGCCAGATGCCCATACCTGAAGCACTCGAAACTGCCAAGCAAAGGCTACAAGCCTTGGCCAGCCGCCTAAAGAGATACACCAGAGACAACTAAGCCAGACGGATAAACCGGCTGATCGCAACACAACCTGCAAAAGTGTACTCTCAATGGCAGGGCAGACCCACCAAGGCTGGAAACTGAACAGTACTGGAAAGGGATATGGGAGAGGGAGGCATCACACAACAGTGATGCACAGTGGCTGGTGGATCTGAGGGAAGATCACAGCAACCTCCCTGAACAGAATCCAGTGACTATCACAGTGGCAGACATCCAACAAAGAGTCTCAGGTATGAAAAACTGGACAGCACTTGGCCCTGACATGATCCACACCTACTGGCTGAAGAAGCTCACTGCAATCCACGAGCAATTGTGCCTGGCAGCACAAATGAACCAGCTGCTAAGGGATGGGACTCACCCTGAATGGCTAACCGAAGGGCGAACGATCCTGATAATGAAGGATCCCTCAAAGGGTACAGTCCCATCCAACTACCGGCCAATAACCTGTCTCTTCACAACATGGGAGCTCATGTCAGGCATCATCGCAGCAAAGATAAGTGGGCACATGGATCAATATATGAGCAAAGCACAGAAGGGCATTGGTAAGGATACCAGAGGAGCCAAAAACCAACTCCTGGTTGACAGAACAGTCGCCCAAGACTGCAGAGTGCAACACACCAACCTGTGCACAGCCTGGATCGACTACAAGAAAGCCTATGACTCAATGCCACACACATGGATCACTGAATGCTTGGAGCTGTACAACATCAACAGAACTCTAAGGGCCTTCATTGCAAACTCGATAAGGTTGTGGAGAACCACCCTTGAAGCCAATGGGAAGCCACTTGCCCAAGTATCCATCAAATGTGGCATATACCAAGGAGATGCACTGTCCCCACTGCTGTTCTGCATAGTTCTGAACCCCTCAGTCAAATAATAAACAAGACTGGCTATGGATACCGACTCCGGAACGGGGCCACCATAAGTCACCTCCTCTACATGGATGACATCAAGCTGTACGCCAAGAGTGAGCGAGACATCGACTCGCTGATCCACACCACCAGGATCTACAGCTCGGACATCGGGATGTCATTCGGGCTCGAGAAATGTGGGAGGATGGTGACAAAGAGAGGCAAGGTAATCCACACAGAAGGGGTCTCACTCCCAGAAGGAACAATAGCAGACATTGAGGATTTACAAGTATTTGAGGAATTACAAGTGCCTTGGAATACCACAGGCAAACCTTGAACAGGCAACAAGGAATGCGGCAACAGCCAAATACCTCCAACGAGTAAGGCAAGTCCTAAGAAGCCAGCTCAATGGCAAGAACAAATCCCAGGCAATAAACAGCTATGTCCTGCCAGTGATCAGATACCCTGCGGGAATAATAAGGTGGCCAAAGGAAGAGATACAGACCACAGATGTTAAGACACGAAAGCTCCTCACCATGCATGGAGGGTTCCACCCCAAATCCAGCACCCTGAGACTGTACGCTAGCCGCAAGGAAGGAGGCCGAGGACTAGTGAGCGTGAGAGCCACTATCCGGGATGAAACATCCAAGATCCATAAGTACATCAAGGATAAGACCCCGACAGATGACGTGCTGAGTGAATGTCTCAGGCAGTGGAGAACAGAGGATGAGATGCTGGAAGAGGGACCATCATGGGAGGACAAGCCCTTACACGGGATGTACCACTGGAACATAACTGAAGTGGCTGATCTCAACAAATCCTACCAATGGCTTGAAAGGGCTGGGCTGAAGGACAGCACAGAGGCACTCATCCTGGCTGCACAGGAGCAGGCCCTGAGCACCAGAGCCATAGAGGCCCAGATCTACCACACCAGACAAGACCCAAGGTGTAGACTGTGCAAAGAGGCCCCTGAGACGGTCCAGCACATAACTGCAGGGTGTAAGATGCTGGCAGGGAAAGCATACATGGAACGCCACAACCAAGTGGCTGGCATAGTATACAGGAACATCTGCACAGAGTATGGACTGGAAACCCCAAGATCAAAGTGGGAAACACCTCCCAAGGTGGTAGAGAACGAGCGAGCCAAGATCCTGTGGGACTTCCAGATACGGACAGACAGAATGGTAATGGCGAACCAACCAGACATTGTGGTGGTGGACAAAGAGCAGAGGTAAGCCGTAGTGGTGGATGTGGCGATACCAAGCGATGGCAACATCAGGAAAAAGGAACATGGGAAACTAGAGAAATACCAAGGGCTCAGAGAAGAATCCAGATCCCTGGAAATACATCAGACATCTCAGTCCAGAAAAGTGCAGTCCTAGGAACAGCAAGGATACTGCGCAGAACCCTCAAGGTCCCTGGCCTCTGGTAGACCCGAGCTTGGAAAGTGGATGAGACCACCTGCGGAGGGTGAGAATAGAGTGTATATATCACTTTATTCTTGATCGTTTTATCTTTGTCACCATCCTCCCACATCTCTCGAGCCCGAATGACATCCCAATGTCCGAGCTGTAGATCCTGGTGGATCTAGAGTCGATGTCTCGCTCACTCCTGGCGTACAGCTTGATGTCATCCATGTAAAGGAGGTGACTTATGGTGGCCCCGTTCCGCAGTCGGTATCCATAGCCAGTCTTGTTTATTATTTGGCTGAGAGGGTTCAGACCTATGCAGAACAGCAGTGGGGACAGTGCATCTCCTTGGTATATGCCACATTTGATGGATACTTGGGCAAGTGGCTTCCCATTGGCTTCAAGGGTGGTTCTCCACAACCTCATTGAGTTTGCAATAAAGGCCCTTAGAGTTCTGTTGATGTTGTACAGTTCCACGCATTTAGTGATCCATGTGTGTGGCATTGAGTCATAGGCTTTCTTGTAGTCGATTCAGGCTGTGCACAGGTTGGTGTGTCGCACTCTGCAGTCTTGTTCTGTCTTGTGTGATGCCTCCCTCTCCCATATACCTTTCCAGTACTGTTCAGTTTTCAGCCTTGGTGTACACTTTTGCAGGTTGTGTTGCGAAAAAGTTGTTGCAGGTTGTGTTGCCCCAAATATAATGCCGGCTAAAAAGTAATATCAATGCAGACAAATTATAAATGCATCACCAGGGCAGCTTAAGATGACGTAAAACATGTCATTCTCAACTGCCCCTGGTGACTTTTCCAGTGCTCACAGACTACAACTAGTGCGTCCTGGCTTTCTCTGTACCTGCCCCAGTAATGGGCGAGTTCTACTGTGTATTAGTACAGTCTGATTTTCGTGGTAAATTGTATAGGTGCAGCGTAGACAAGTTACGTCATACAGAGGAGAACGAGGCTGCCTGCAAAGAGCTGGCAGCCCGCAGCAGAGAGACAGATGAATTATGTCTCTGCACCACGCCCCAATAGAAACACAACCGAATATAATGTAATGAATCTACAGCTGCCGTTTTTACTTGGATAAAGTTGTGGATTCTACTGTTGAAGAGGGAAGTGGTGTGTTACGGATCATTAGTGTTGTGCTGCATGTAAAGTAGCTTTCGAAACAAGCTTCAGGATACCAAAAGAACACCAGAAAAAAAACAGCCGGGACAGAACAGTGAAATGAGCACTGAGTAAGTAATGTATTCGAACAATTATTGTTTTAGCTTGCACTGTGAAGTTTGAGTAAAGTTACGACCTGCTGCTTGTCGTGTTTTGGACTGTTGGGAGTAGCATTAGATTCTGTTGCTAACGCTAGCTTGTGCATTAGTTTGGCTGGCAGCAACTCTAATACTAACTCAATAATTCATTTATTGTGGGCCATATCTGCCGGCCGCTCATCGTTACAGAGACTCTTGGAAGGGACAAACGTCTTGTTTTGCCAGCCACTAACAGCGGATAAAGAAAAGAAGAGGGTTTTCACTAAATAAAGATTCTGTGACCTTCTAACAACTGTTAAAATACAACTTCTTGGTAAAAACATAAAGCAATGTCCCAAAGTTTGTCTGTGAACTGGAGGAGTAACACACCCCGCAGGGTTAGGTATATTGCAATCACGGAAGGCCCGGGAGGTTCATCAGAGATCAGGGCTTTCTGTTGTGGGAAATTTTGGGTTTGTCATGACATGCTGATGGTTGTTCCTGGGGGGTCATCAAGCATTTGCTTATCAAATGGTGGGGGTTTCACAGTGGTGACCACAGGAACATTGTTAAGGAAGTAAAGGGGGGCTTACTGCACTCTATATCAAAGAATAGTCAAGAGCTCATGTGGGGGTTTGTAACAGGGTATAAAGACACGTCTTGTGTCCTCAGTCCTACAGTGGATACTTTGTACATAGTTAGATGTGCCTTACGTCTTAGATGTACTGTAATTGTGATCCACTCCATGTCGACACAAGAGTAAACTTTGAGATGCTTTATCACACTGATGATCTTCAGTTGATTTCTTTATAAAGAACATTCCCACCACTGCGTTGTAGGATTTTACCATTTTTAGCCGGATAACAGATAATACTGCTGCTTTTTACTGTTTTCTCTGGACATAGACCATAAATGTTAAACATTTTGAACAATTTGGTTAATAAAATATCCAATATATACCCAATATAACACAAGTAGCATTTCAGCTGTGACGTATCCCTTTAAGATATAGTGTCATTGGTGACAGTATTTCATTTTAAGAATAAAAGGGAAATGCTCTTAATTTTTGTTTACAGTATTAACCACTGTCTGCAAGCTGCAATTCTTGATAAAATGTTTTTTTTCTTATATTATCATATATAATGTTATTGCCCATATCTACTACACATTCAGTTGCTCAGGGTTTAGTTTGGTAAGTCATAAACATATCTGTATCCCATGAAAGTGACTAACAATTCCATAACAAGGGTGCTCTGCTACCTGCTTCTGTGCTATATGCCTGCTCCTGTGGTCATTTCTATAACTACTGTAAATATACACTGATCAGGCATAACATTACAGAATTACCGACAGCTGAAGTAAAAAACACTAATTACGTCTTCATCGTGGCACCTGAGAAATAACAGGCAGCAATGAACATTGTGTCCTCAGTTTGATGTAATAGAAGCAAGCTAAGCATATGGATACAAGCAAGTTTGAAAAATACTAAAACTTTTTTTTGTCAAAAAAGAAAGAATATCTCTTGCTCCTGTTCAAAAGGAATACGTTTTTGTCCTCGACAAAGAAGACTTTCAAGGAATTTAAGTAGATGCATTGTTTCCCTGGATAATACATGCACTATGGGAAGAAGGATTAATTTGACAATATTCTAACAAAGAAACCCTGCGTTAGGACATTACATAAGTGGAGTTTACTTTGGTTACTGAGTGAACCTGAAGTATCTTGAGGTGCTGTTCAAAAATCGAGGGAGAAATAAAGATGAATTGGTACATCAACAGCGGTAATGTGGCCTTTATGATGAAGATGATGTACCAGTTGAATTACTCTCATCTATAGTCATGAGATTTATGTCAAGATCCTGAACACAGGTGGCCACAATGAGTATCCTCAGAGTGGGATTGTAGAAAAGGAAAAGGAGATCTGATTGCAGTATACAGTAGTTGTCCAAACCTCCGTTTTACTTCTTTTAAGAGTTGCAGTGTTCTCTTTTAGACACTCTTGGTTCTTTTCAACTCTGAACTGTTCAATTATTTTTGTGACATTTGTTTGTCTGAGCAGAGTGGCCCACAAATAGAGGAATATCACCTACTGCAGTACTGAAAACACTGATTGTAGATGCAATCTACACTAGCAGGGGAAAGAACACTAAGACAGCAACTTTGGCTTCAATAGTTTTAAAGATAACATGGGAAACGAATACAGGAGAATGTTGTATAAATATAGAAAATATTGAAGCATAACAATCTCCCTTCCTGCTGTATGTGGCAGGAAGAGCATCAGGCTTTGATAGAGAGAGAGCCAGTAATAATGGCTGACATTTTAGTCTAAAAGGTCATTAGTCATTTTCAAATAAGCCTGAAAATTGCTCCTCAAAATGCCAACAATGGGACAATTGTCAACAGTGAATGATAGCTACAACATGTAGCAATTGCAGAGAAAATATTTATTAGACTGTATCTGGAACGTTTTTTAAAGACAACTCGCCAGTTACATTGTTGGAAACCTGCAAACAGTTCTATTCATTGTAAATTTTGTTTATTGGCAGTGGTAACAATGCACTTGCAATTCCGCTGGTAAATAAGTCAGTTTAATTGGTTTTTGACACTATTTTATCTTTTCCTCATTTTGGCATTACCGATAACCATAAACCACGGATCACCAACCTTTCTGAACCTGAACCTGCTATATAGGTGCAAGAGTGTTTACCATGACAGCTGCAACATCAGTGAGAGTTAACATCCCTGCCATTATACAGATTTTATTTTAACAAAAAAGCATATTTAGCTTTAAAAAGTGCAATTCCTAAAACTAGAAAAAAAAGCTTTTAAAGTTTCAAAAGGTATAAGTGCCCACCTTTCTGATGGAGCTGCGAGCCTTCTCCTTCCACTGTTGGCTGCTCAGCTCCAGGGTGCAATGAACATGAGTTTCTCTATCATACGAGCCCAGAATAAACAGTCTGCAACAAAAACAAAACACACCTGTGAACCAAAGCATTTGTGGAAAAAAAAACAAAACACAAACACACTTTTTTTAAAGGTTTGGGCTGTGAGAAGTGGACACTTCCCTCACTGCTCCACTTGGTTCGCCTCTGCACAAGCCATCTCAGGAGGCGCTTAGGGGGAATTAACAAACCAGCTGCGTTGTTCACTTTGACATTGCTGAAATCAACAGTTCAGCACAGGTGCCAACAAAAACACGTCTTGAACTGGCTAGGCTTTGCTGTGATTCATGTAGGATTTTAGGCTGCTCCTTCAGTATATGCCACTGTGGCATTATGTGGTTAACTTTGTGTGTCTTTTCACAGTCTCTAACTTTCTACAGTTATTCTGTTCTGTTTGCTGCCTGTTGCTCTTACTCTCACCACTAACCAGTGAGGTACCAGGGTGGGCAGCTGAGGCTGCCCATTCTGAGCCTGGTTTTGACAGAGGTTTCCTTATATTAAAAAAGAAAATTTTCTTCTTTAATGTTGCCTAGTCCTTGCTCAAGTGGTATTTTTTGGGTTTTCTATATAATTCTATGGAGTTATAATTTTGTCGTGTAAAGTCTTAAACCTTGCTTGGTTAAAAGTGTGTTAATGAAGATCAGAAGAAACAATTGACAAAAATGGACTTGAGAGACATGCCCTAATAAAATCAGAAATTACAAATCTAATCTAAAATCAAAGACTCAAAGCTTTGGGGTCTTTTTGAGAGAAAAGAGTTTTTTTACAATGACAATATATTTAAACTATACCGAAATACACTGTATACATTGCTAATGTGGTAAATGAGTATTCTAAATGCAAATGTATGGTTTTTAATGCAATATCTACATAGTTGTATAGAGGCCCATTTCCAGCAACTATCACTACAGTGCTGTAATGGTACAATGTGTCTGCTCATTGTGTCAGAAGGCCAATGGAGATTACCAGATTAATAGCTAGAATGCCAAAGGTCTGCAATGCTGTAATTGCTGCAATAGAGGATTGTTTGTTCCAATATTTAGTGTTCATTATTTCTGATGATTACTAATTTCAAGTATAGTAAAATAAATAATCATGCAAAAAAATGAGACTATCAATTTCAGTCAATTTGTGTTGATTTTCATAATTAAACAAGATATTACCATTTAGAGCACTAGCACAATGCTTGTTTACCACTTAATTAATAAATGTATCCTTTTAGCTCTATTGGCCACTAAATAATTTCTCTGTCTCTCTAATTGTGTTCCTATTCGGGAGCCCCAAAATAAAACATTGCATCAAAACCGTTCATTGAACCTGACTGGCAGAGAAAAACAGTACATGTTGTCAATAGCCATTACTGCCCCCTGTGGTGCTTAAGATATCAATGCACCAGAGTAGTTTCCTTCTCCAATGCAGCTGAAAAATTAATCCTTTACTACCACATGCACAGAGAACTTTAAATTACCTGTATGTTACTAAATGCTTCAGAAATAGTTGTACTAACTAGTAGTGATAAGTAATGATCTTAAATACTAAGACGCTTTTATAGTTCAAAATATTTAAGTGTTTTCTTGCCATGCTTTAACATTAAATAAATGGGAATATACAACCCTCTACTGGACATTTATGGCATAATACACACTTTTTCCAAAAGCTTTTGGGCCTTCCATCTCCGGTCTGTTAAACTTGTGAATTGCCTATCTACTAAAGAATAAAAGGATTGATGTAAGACAACAGCAGTAAAATAAATATGGAACAAAATCAATATGATTAAACACAGCTTCCCGTTTCTCAGGTCCCCATACAAAAAGATAACTCAGGCTTCCCTCCCTACTTGCATCAGTGTGTAAATGTGAGTGTGAATAGGTTAACACTTCGTTCTCAGAGCGCTGGGCTACTTGTGGTTCCTAGAGTCTTTAAATGTAGAATAGGAAGAAGAGCTTTTAGCTACCAAGCTCCTCTCCTGTGGAACCAGCTTCCTGTCGAGAAGCTGACACACTTGCCACCTTTAAGATCAGGCTTAAAACTTTCCTTTTTGATAAAGTGTATAGTTAAAGATGGTTCAGGTAACTGGCAATATGTGTTAGTCACAGGAACCATCTCCTATGTAGTTAAGCTGCAATGGACATAGACTGCAGGGGGACTTAATTTATACACTGAGGTCCTGTTTCCTTCTATCTCTTCTATTTAATAACCTCCCATCATTTTTCCATTGTTCAACTAAGCCTATATCCAGCCTGGTTCTGCTGAAGGTTTCTTCCACGTTAGAGAGGGAGTTTTTCCTCTCTACTGTTGCTGTCAAATGTAATTAAAGGCTTGCTGAATGTGGGATTTGTTGGGTTTAGTTGTGTAAGGTCCTAAACCTTACCTTGTACAGTGCCTTGAGATAACCTTGTGATTTGGCGCATAAAAATAAAAGTGGATTGAATATAAATAAAAAAATACTTCTAATTACTAGCTACAGTTTTATTATACTTGATACTGCCTGGATGAAGATCTTCACTTACAGAGGGAGGAGGAATTGAACAGATGGCCACTGGTAGGAAGGTGTGGCATTCTGTGGAACACCTAATGCTGATCAGCCTCTGGCTGAAGGTGCTCCTCTGTCCAGCCAGCACACTGTGTAGGGGGTGGGAGGTGTTGTTTAGGATAGAGAGGAGTTTGACCAGCATCCTCCTCCTCAGCTACAGCATGTAGGATGTAGAAGAGAGCCAGCCCTGCTGATCAGTTTGTCCAGTCTGTTAGCGTCTGCTACATTCATGCTGCTGCCTCAGACCACAGCATAAACCACAACACTGACCACCACAGACTAATAGGACATCCTCATCACGGTGCTACAGACGTTAAAGGACCTGAGCCTCCTCAGAAAGTACATCCTGCTCTGAGCCTTCTTGTTCACAGATGAAGAGTTATTTTTCCCGTCCAGTTTATTGTTCAGGTACATTACCAGGTATTTGTACCTTGTCACAACCTCTACCTCTTCCTTTTTAATAGTGAAAAGGGTGACAGCACTCCTAGATTTCCTAAAGTCTAACACCAGCTCCTTAGTTTTACTGATGTTCAATTGGAGGTGCTTCTGTCCCCACCAGTCCACAAAGCTGTCCACCACTCCCTGGTACTCTGTGACGTCCCCACCCTGGATACATCCTACAATAGCACAGTCATCAAAGAACCTCTGGAGATGACAGGACTCTGAGTTGTACCTGAAATCTGAGGTAGACAGGATGAAGAGGAAAGGAAAAAAGGACTGTCCCCTGTGGAGCACCTGTGCTGCAGACCACAGTGTCAGACAAACAGTTCTGCAGGCGGACGTACTGGGGGCGGTTGGTGAGGTAGTCCATGATCCATGAGATCTGGGGGGCTCAACCTTCATGTCCTACAGTTTCTCTCTCAGGAGCAGAGGCTGGCTGGTGTTAAATGTAGTAGAAAAATCGAAGAACATGATCCTCACTGAGGCACCAGGCTTGTCCAAGTGGTTGTAGTAAGATTGTATGATGGCATCATCCACTCCTAGTTGTGGTTGATATGAAAACTGGAGGAGGTTGACTGAGGGTTTGACCAGAGAACGCAGGGAGTCCAAGATCAGCCTCTCAAAAAGGCCTCATGATGTGAAAGGTCAGGGCCATGGGTCTGAAGTCATTGAAGTCTCTGGCATGACGTTTTCCACCCAAGAGGGACTCTTTCCAGCTGCAGGCTCAGGTTGAAGATGTATTGGAGGACACCAGATAGCTGGGGAGCACAGACTTTAAACACCCTTGGGCTGACTCCATCAGGTCCTGCCGTCTTTGTTGGATGAAGATTGTTCAGCTCTTTCTTACCTGATCTGCTGTGATTGTGTGTGAAGTGGTAGATGATCCCTGTGGGTGATGTGAAGGGGGCCTATCGTGAGCAGGGGGAATTTAGAGGGCCAACCTGAAATCTGTTAAAGAAGTTATTAAGTTCGTTGGCCCTGTCCATAGACCCCTCACCCTGTCCCCGGACCTGAAGGCTTTCTTCTTTTAATTCAAGGTGGCTCCCCAATCAGTACTTGTCAAAGTGCACGGCACAGCATAATAATGCTGGATTCTGGGGCAGGTCTCCATGAAAAACATCAAACTGCACTCAGCAAAAATTTTCTCCTCTGTGCTGTCAGTTCATCCATTTCATTTATTCAGTGACCTCACCCTGCCCATAATCAGAAAAGAAAGATGCAGCTTAAATCTTCTCACCTCTTTGCGCATCGCCTTTCTTCGGTGTTTGTTCCCTCCATTAATTTTTTTAATGTCCTCTGCATCCCCTTGTTTTCCTCCTTATTTTTTTGGGGAAGCTTGACGTTTCTGTCGAGGTCAAATATTTTGGTGTAACCAAAGTTTGCTTGGTGTATCGTCTACTCTTGCACACCAGCTTTACGGATAAGGAAAAGTATGAATCCAAACAAAAAAAAACAATTAAAAAAAAACTCCCTCGAACAACATGATCAGAGAGGGTGCACCTCTAAGTGCACTAAGACTTAGAACAGAGGAAGTAAAGTGTGCTGCAGCAAGGCTCGCATCTGTGCATACGTATATGTGTGTGTGAGATTTGAATCTTATCATTGTTATTTGGAATCTTTATAGTCTCAGTGAATGCTTCAAAGCATTGTTGTTGTTGTTGTTGTTGTTGTTGTTGTTGTTGTTGTTGTTGTTGTTGTTGTTGTTGTTGTTGTTGTTGTTGTTGTTGTTGTTGTTGTTGTTGTTGTTGTTGTTGTTGTTGTTGTTGTTGTTGTTGTTGTTGTTGTTGTTGTTGTTGTTGTTGTTGTTGTTATAGTCCTTTTGTATGTTTTTCTGCACTTAACTAGTCCTGCATACTTTAAGCTACTGAAACCATTCAAATAATCAAACATGTAGCTTTTTCAAATTTGGTGCGGATCATTTACCTTTTCCATATCTTTCATATTTTTCAAGTTATTAACCTATTTTCAAAATTAATGAAAAACCTTTTTCAAATACTCTCCAGCTGAACTCTGAAACAATCTTCAACTATTTAACTATTTATCTTCTGTTCAGATTTTGAATATCTTTAATAGTTTTTGATTTATAGCAGTTTAAATATAGTCGTTTTTTGTAAATTTTTAGCCTTTCCATTAGTGTGTATTGCATGAGCTACTGTAGAGTGAGTGATGTCACAGCTAGAGTGTGAGGCTATGTTTTTTAAGCCAGAGATTATGTCACTGCAACTCGTCACGGCAGCCACAGTTTTTACTCTGTGAACATATTTCCCTCGTTTGTATACTTTGTATACATACTTGTCTTCTTTCTAATGATGTGCCTGGTTAAGCAGCGTTGAAGCAGCTCATACCTATATTTTAGTCCGTATCTGCTTCAAAGTTCCAGAATTCTTCCTATTGACTCTAATGCATTTGTCTGAGAATTTTTAGGAGAAACGCAGAAGTACTACATTTTGAAATTGCGACTGTGGCCACAATTTTTAGTCTTAAAACCTAAAACTCACACCAGTTGATCATTAAAGTTTTTGTTTTTTTGTGATAGGTATTATGAGAAGAAGAAGCCTGTTTAGCAGGGATGCAACTCTGCTTTCACAAAGCAGAATGAAACTGAATTTCTGATTTTCCCGCCTTTTGTCTCTATGACAATGGCTGACAGGTCACACTCCTGATGCTCAGTGTAGCAGCTCTTTGTATATTACTGATTAATTAATTAAACTGATTATTTATTATTATTAATAATAATAATATACTGATTATTTATTAATAATCAGACACCTCTTAATCATTTAAAATTAAAAACACCAATCCAAATTTTTAGCTTTAATAACACTAGTTTTGCTTTTGAATGGGTAATTGGGACTAGTTAATGAGACTATTTTACAGTTTAGCTCACACAGCTCCTCAAATTCCTATAAATAGCAATATTTCTACCTTCAACTGGTTTGTTATGACCAGTTAATGAGACGATTTTGCTGTTTAGCAATTACCTGCAGAGTCTTCCACTATAACCTATCAAAATAAAAGCACAAATCCAGATCTTCAGATAAAAAAGCAATATTTCTGCTTCAACTGGTTAATTATGAGTAGTTAATGGGGCTATTTTACAATTACCTGCTTCCTCTATATCCTTCCAAAATAAAAGCACCAATCCAGAGTTTTAGCTACAAATAGCAATATTTCTGCTTTAAATTTATTTATTATGTTATTTATTATGGTTTATTTTGGAGTAGTTAATGGTTTCTATTTTACAGTTTAGCAATTACTTGCAGATGCTTCCTCAATAGCCTTTCAAAATGAAAGCACCAATTAAATTCATTAGTTTTGGGTCTGACTGGGTAATGACTCCTTATGAATGAGACTATTTTACATTTTAGCAACTGCCCACCCCTTTCCAAATCCTCTCAAACTAAAAGCACCAAACTGCTTCTAACTGGTTGATTTTGAATAATTAATGAGACTGTTTTACTGCTTAGCAAATACTTGCAGATGCTTTCTCCAAAGCGCCAACTTAACTCAATTTAAAATTCTACTACCTCTGTAGCTACTTTCATCTATTCTGAATATTTCCACACCTCCACAATTTCCAAACTTACCTGCGTCCTCTATATCCTTCCAAAATAAAAGCACCATTTCAGATTTTTAGCTAAACATAGCAATATTTCCATTTTCAACTAGTTTCTTATGACTAGTTAATGAAACTATTTTACTGTTTAGCAATTACATGCACAAGTTTCCTCCAGATCCTTATAACATAAAAGCGCCAATCGAGATCTTTAGCTAAAAATACAATATTTCTGCTTTCAATTGGAGTAGTAAATGAGACTATTTTACAATTTAACGATTACTTACATGTGCTTCTTCCATATCCATTCAAAGTAAAAGCACAGATTCAATTTAGCAGCTTTTTTAGTCATTTTTATGCCTCTGAATGGATAACTACTGCTAATTAATAAGACTGTTTTGTAGTTTAGCAATTGTCCACACACCTTTTCCAAACACTTAAAAAAAATGACCAATCTAAAACTAACTTTTATAAGAGGATTTTTGGTTTTGACTGGTTAAGTATGACTACTTAAAGGTTCATGCACATGCTTTTTTCATGCTACATAATCCTAAAGAATTGGACCTTGATGTCTCAATAAGGAGTTTGTAACTTTTCATGCCAAAAAGCTCTGTAGATCACCCACACGGCCCGTCTGAAAACATGTGTTTTAAGCTATCGTCCACAACGCTCTGTTTTAGGGGTGTGTCGCAAGCAAAGTTGATCGCCACACCCCTTTGAGGAAGTGCATAGCCATGATCCGCCATGGGTATCAAAAGTCACGGTCACTGAATTCATTGTAACAGCTGTAGCAATCCATGTCTGGACTGAGGTAACCTGACCTACATGTGAACTTAAATCCCTCTATTGAAGAGCTTCTACGTCCTTTCCAGTACCCAGAGATAAGGGACCCTGAATCTTTCTCCACCACAGGAGACTGGTTTCTATCACAACAGGCACCAATTGGCGCCAACATCTCAAATGTCCATATCAAAGAACCATGAGTCCACTTTGTTGATCTACCTGTAAATCTCACAGGATTCCACCTCTGCATATCATTCCGAAAATACAGGCTGTCACATTTATCACTGAGAAGCTGTCTCTCCCAGAACTGGGACCACCAGCCATAAAATGTGGAATGTGCTCAAGAACAAGAGACTTCATTTGGACACAAGTTCTGGTTCAGATGCACCAGAACTTCCAACTTCCATGAAACTGATTCCATTGTATTCTGTGGACAAAATGTTTTCAATTGATATTAGATTGGTTTTGTGTGTGATGTTTAATGCCTGATCCACAGATTTGCCAGGAAATTCCTAAAGTTACAAAGGGACTTCAACTTATCACCATGCTTTCCTTTGTGTGTAGGCACAAAGTTGAAATACAGATACTCACCTTCTTTACTTCTTTTAATCTGTGCAACATACACATAGACTATGTCCACCAGCTACAATTCGGTATCCTCATTATTGTATTACATTTTTAAGTGTTACAATTGTTTAATTAGTAATGTCCAGATTAGGTCATTTATAATTTGACTTTGCTTGCATTTATTATTCGTGTATGTTTAGTGTTTATTGGGTGTTACATAAGACAAGACCAGTCATCATGAATAACATTTAATTTGTTACGGCGTTGTAAGGGACCATGTATAAGACCATAATAATTTATGCATTTAATATTGCTGTTAACCATTCTGACTTCTCTGCTTATTTGAGTGCCAAAGTGACCGTTACATGTGTACTGTGTTATGATGTGATGGAACTTTGAGCTTGATGAAAAGAGGAAAGCTTAGTTATCCCAGATTTAGGAGTAATCCAAATCAAATAGTTTGATTCCTGATCTGAAGAGGTGGAACTCTTCACCACTGGTTGAACTAATTTCTCGCCCTGCAGTGACCACTGCCCCACGGGTATTTAAACCAGTGACACCCTAGTGGAATCGGATTTCCCTCTATCTTCAAACTTCTGTCACCTTTTCTTTTTGCGTCACACTACTTTTCTTTAATTTTCCTTTGTTCTTAAATTTTGTAAACCTAAGTAAACTTAGAAACACGAACGAACAACAAATTTTGTAACGTTAGAAAGTCATCAAGTTACTGTTACTTTGCTGACCCCGAGCCGTCATCATCAACGCGGGCGACGATTCCTGGCCCAGAGGCCGTGGCACCTGGACCAGAGAGGGCACGTCTGCTCAACCAACCGGTAAAGGGAGACGCTGTACAGCGGCCGACAGCTCCAAACTAAGGCAAGACGAACATCTCTGATCCTCTGAGAAGTCTGGTGTTTCTCAAGGCGCTAAAATTAAACATTATTATTATCATTAGTTATCCTTAGATTTGAATTAGTTAGAGACAAATACTCTTTCGCTTGACCAAAGCCATCACACACTCAGGTCTTGACCATTCTTTGGGTTTTCACTCATTGATTCATTCACTGTTCATCATCCCATTCTGATCTCATTGATCTCTCATTCTGATCGTTCTCTCATTTTCTGTTCTGTTTATTTGAGTATTTCCATATTATGTTATTCATATATCCAGTAGTGTTAGATTAATAAAACGTTAAAAGGAATCTGGTTTTGTGTGCATTGTTCTTCAGATTTAAGCAGAGGTCACTGAACCGCGACAAGAATTCACAGCATAAGAGACTGATTTGGTTTTATCACAAGAAAGTTGTTATTGTTGTTCATAACTGGTAACTCATTGAATTGACATCTGGCGTTGACTAGATTGCATGGTTTCAGGTTTAAAACAAACCTGGTGCCCCAACTTCAAGGTATATTAATGTTTCTGCATTAATATAAAACTATTAATAATTTGAATCCGCTACACAGCAAAAATGGCTCTCGTCCTCGTAGTGGAGTTAAACCACATGTTTGAAGTCGAATGGCAGGCTGTTGAGGTGGTTACACTTTGACTGGCGCAAGGTACATCTAAATGGCAATTTCACATTTAATTTAATTTATTGATTTAGATAATATCCAACTCAATTAGCGGCTGCTAATGCTAATACTAATGGTTGCCAATAAGCAGCCTGAATTAATTAACAGAATATTCATAACATGACTATAGCTTGTTTGGGAGCATAGCTCGATAAACTAATATAAACTCATTTTTAGACGTTTTTGTCTTTCTCGTGCTGCTGCTGTGTCAAAATAATTTTTCCATAATGGGGTCTTTAGCTGCAGCCTATATTTTGCTGTATTTGTCTTGTAATGGAAAAATTCTACCTTAGTGCTGTTTCTTATCCAACACACTCGTCATGTGCTGGTTAGGTGCAATACTGAACATTCTTACACAAACAAATAATCTCTTGTGCCCTGACGTACGTCAAGTCTAAACATCTGATGTTCCATTTGACTGACTAATAATTTATGATATATGTTTGTCTTTTACACCCGGACTCTGGCTCCATCCTATCTGACTCTCCACCAGACCCAAGGCTGTTAAAGCGAATGCATCTTGTCTTGAAAGCTCGTTGTTCCTTCCTTTGGATAACAAGACATGACGATGCAGAAGTGAGAAAGCAAACATTCTCACTCACAGCAAGATAAGGTGGCACAAACAATTCCATTGCTGCAGAGAGACATTCCACCAGAGCCAGAGAAAGGGGTTAAAAGGCAGAAGCAACTTGAGGATCGGGGACTCTTTGCATTACACCTCCGTGGTGTGTGCACTGATCTCCCCAGCTGGTTTTTGGTTTGTTGATGTGCACGATCAACATCCATGCTTTTTATTTGCTTTCCCCATTATTTTTATTTTCTTTATTATTTCAATAAATCACACAAAAGGACAACTCTCTCTCATCTGCCTTTATTGCAAAATTTCCACCACAGTCTGTAATTAAGTGTCAATGTGGGAACAGTGAATGAACATTAGAACATTATACTATTTACAGATTAATCACACCATAACCTACCTGGGAACTCTGGTTTACTAATTAACTAATAGAAATTAGTTAGTTAGTTAATTTTTCTTCATAAATTTGACAGTACTATGTCTGTGTGTATCTCAAGTCGTTGCAGGTATCTAGCCTAGAGAAGTTTTGTCAGCTGGTACTGGGGACTTCTAGAGTGAAAGGTCCAATTGTCATTCCATCTTCCCTGGTCTTGTGGATCAGGGTAGTGTTTTCTGAGGGACAAGGCAAGGCACCTATGTTGGATTTAGACCACCTGTGGATAATAACTATACCATAACTAAATTACTGTTTTTGTTACAATACAAAATAAATAAATAAAAAATAACTCAATATTTTGACTTTTATTTTGTGTTATTATAATAAAATATTATAAAACATTTGTTTGTGAAACAGCAAGAGTCAAAGCCAACTTTATGGTCAACCAATGCACCAGCACTATAATGCTGGATATGTTACGGCATTAATGCCCTTCTTTCTGTCAGGCTGCTCAAATTCTGCTCAGAGGGACGGTGGGACAGGGATGTTCACAAGGTCCCCCATATAACGACCTGGGTCAGGCAGGACTTTATTGAAGATGGTCTCCATCAGGTTTTCCACATAATCTGCACAATAACACGAGAATTACAAATTGCAAATTACCCATAAACAGACTAAAATATCAAAATAAGTTGACCAACTGGATACAGAGTAAATATATAGACAATAATATTGTCTATATATTTACATCCCCCCTTCACCAAGGGGGCCATGCACCATGTTAACACTGCGCTAGCGGCTAACGTGGGGCTAGCAGTTCAGTAAATGACCTCAGTACCATACATCACACGATTCGAACCGGACAAATGCTGGAGAGGTTTGGATTCATCTAAATTGCGTGGCAGCACCCTGCAACACTGTCTCTCTCTGTCGCTGTAGCTGTTGGATTCAACGGTTCTAGCAATTAGCATTCCACACACAGGAGGGAAGCTAGATTATAACCAAAGAAACTTCTGGAGTACATACAGCAAATAAGTATCAAGCATGTACTTACGTTTGGGGAAGCAGCAAGTGGGTCACATCTTGTAGGAACGGAGCGCTTCTTCAACGCAAGCCCAGTTATAAATATACCCTCGTTTTTAAAGCAGACAGAGGTGAAATAGTGTCCACACATGAACAAGCATTTAGGCAGCGGTGCTGGCACCAGTCCATTCACAATAAAATTAATCCATAAAGTTCTCTTTTCTTGCTCTGCTGGTAAAATGAAAAGGGTGCGATGCCGGTTGGAACAACCAACAACGGAGTACTTTTTGAACCCTAATGGCGCCATGTGAGTTCGTGTCACAGTGAGTAAACTAACTGGCAGGTGGCAACCAAAAGTGCATTACCGCCACCTACTATGCTACAGTGCACAGTGAGTGACTGAAACGCAATGTTGCAGGTACATTTAGGGGTCCAGGTTTGTCTGGGCAGGGCCGAAGCTGGTTCCGTGAGTGGTTAAAATATTGCAGTCGTACATAGTCCGCCAAACTTGAAACCGATGCTTCTTGAACCAGATTGGATAAACTCGCAAAATGTGAAATAAGTAGGAAGTGTCTTTCTAAAAAAACAGGAGTGTCTTAACATGAAGAAGGGAGTCATATAAATGTGTCAGAATGTCCAAAAAGTGAATTCTGCATGTGCAGGGACCTTTAATGAGACTATTTTATAGTTTATTAATTACCAACATCTACTTCCTCCAAATCCTTTCAAAATAAAGCCCCAATCCTGATCTTTAGCTAAAAATAGCAATATTTCTGCTTTCAACTGATTTCGTATGACTAGTTAATTAGACTACTATACTGTTACTGCAATTACTTGCACAGGCTCCCTCCACATCCTTTCAAAATAGAAGCACCAATTCAATTTTTTAGCTTCTTTTAGTCAATTTTTTGCCTCTGAATGGGTAATGACTGCTAATTAATAAGAATGTTTTGCAATTGCACACACCTCCAGATCCTTTCAAAATAAAGGCATCAAGGTAAAACTTTAACTTTAAGATTTCTGATTTTTTACTTAATGAGACTAATTTATACCCACACACACTTGTACCAAATCTTTTCTAAATAAAAGCGTCAATCCAAATCTCTGGTTTTGACTGGTTAATTATGATTACTTAATGAGCCTTTTTTACAGTTTGGCAATTTAGGACATACACCTCCTGAACATCCTTTCAAAATAAAAGCACCAATCCAAATCTTTACCTTTAATAGCACTATTTCTACTTATGACTGCCTAATTAGAATTAATTAATGAGACTGTAGCAATTTCCTGCACACGTTTTCTCTAAATTGCCAACTTTTCTCATTTTAAAATTCAACTGCCTTCTCTGCGGCTAATTTCAGCTATAGTGACTATTTCCACCACTTTGAGCTATTCCTTCAGCTGACTCAAGACTATTCAATTATAATAATGTTTTGATACATTAAGCTATATTCCATCAAACTAAGCAAAGCTTTACACACTTCATTTATTTTCATTCATTTCAATCATCATCATTCATTTAAATCTTTAATTTCAGCAAATCTTTTTAAAGTTTTCTCCATTTGAAATTTAACTACTTTAGCTTCTTCTGCAAATATTCGGCTGTTTAAACTCCTAATTCTTCAGATACATTCATCTATGCTTTACATTCTTCAGCTACTTTCAGCAATTGTTCATGAATACATTCAGCATGGAAGCATTCAATGTGCATTTTCTTATGGAAATGCTTTATCTAGTTCATCATGATTTAATATAAAACACTTTTTAGTGTGTTATACATAAAGAACAGCATCAAAGAAAATTGATGTAGCTCTGTGGAAGGTGGTGCTATGCTAAGCTATTTTTAGAAAAGGCATGTAACTCATGGTCCTTGCAGGTGTTGCCCATGGGTACCATATTAGTGACCCCTGGGTTTAAGTGTTGTATAATGTAGTGTGTAGGAACAGGTCTTACCTGCTGCATTCATTGAGGGTAACTCTAAGCCGTCCCTCCACCAGTCTGCTGTCCTGGACTGACAGGTCCAAGTCACTAACAAAGCTCAACTGAGGCTGTACTTGGAATGGGAAAAAGGGTTTGTATCTGAAAATGCAGACAGAAAACATTCCAAGTAAACTGAATTTAGGATTCCTAATGTAGAAAGGACATACATTTACAGATAGTGTTTAAGCATAAAACTACAAGAACTAGTATAACTTTTACATGTGCTAATCAATTACCTCTGTTCCCTCAAACATAAAAAACAAAAATGCATTAATCACTGCAGTAACAACTTTGGTACTGGGGGTTTAGGTGTGAATAGCTCAACACAGACTACACAATACAATTGGAAAGGCCTGAACCACACCCAAAATGCTGGGGTCTAAGTGGTTTTAAACTAGTTGCAAGACAATGCATCAATATTAAAATGCTAATAGGCTGACTTAATTCCCCAACAAACATGTAACAGTTGCTGAAACATCTTATCTTTTTCAAGAAAATAAAAACAACAGATAGAACAGACTTGACTTGTTCTATAAATGTGTGCTTTTATTTCGAAAACATATGGCTAAAGTACAAGTTGATAACCACTCAATATAAACCCTCTCACTGACCAGTCATGATGTAAAATATGACTGCTAAACAGCAAAGCTGTCTCATTAAACATAATTATTCAACTATATGTGCATTTCCAAATTTTGTCATCCTTAACTATTTTTAATGTACATACATTTTCTTGTAAATACACTCACTTCACTGCAAGAAGGTCGATCAGGTGCATTTCTGTGTGGAGTTTGCATATTCTACCTCGTGTCTGTATGTTTTCTCTGCTTACCTCCCACAGTCCAATGACAGGTAGTAATAGGTGGAAGGGAAGGAGGGGGTGGATGAGTAAGCATGTATCCAACTGTGTCAGTTAATAGTGTTGTTGTCAAAATGGAGGGTATTAAAAACACTCATTCAAGTTTACTACAGGTTAGAGTTAGTGCTGCCAGAAGATATTTCATAAGATTCACTCATCTTTACAAAATCCTATTTGCAATCACTAAACATCTACATCCCTCAAACATTGCTAAAGAAAAGCAAAACCTAAATTCTAAAAATTGTGCATATTACCTGGATATCATAATTGGTCAGTGACAATGTTTGTGGTTTTTATCAGGCCATCATCTGATTGTTAAAGCACAACATTTTTACAAATATTGCCAGCTTTCATGTTTCACTTAAACTGATTTTTTTTTTGATGAATTGTAGGACCAACTAAGCTATTTTCTTAAATTTCTCAAACTCTACAGTGAACTAATTCTGCATCTTCTGTATATTTTAATCTATTACAAAATTACAATTCCATGTGTTGTGGTTTTTACGTATGTACGTCAATGCAGTATTTCTACATTGATTTTGTTTTTTTCTACTTCTCATTTACAGTATTTCCTTTGCTCTATGATGAAAGCTAAAAAAAATAAACATACATATATATACACACACATGACACGTCCGCAACATACCTGATTTTGTAGTTAGGTAAAGTATGCTTCTTTTTGATAACGCGTTTCAGCTGATTGACTATGATGGACGTAAGTTGAGGCAGAGGTCGTCCTTCAAACTGTGACTTCACCTCGAAGTCCACCAGCGGGTCCTCCAGGAAAGAGAACGACCAATGGGAGAACGGCATGCGGGTGAACTGCAGCCTCAGCCTGCCCACCACGCGCCTCATCTTCACGAATAGGTAGGCTGACTTCCCAAACACCAGCTCGACGTCGATGGCGAGGTGAAAGCCGCCATTGTATTCGATGTCAACCTCGAAGTTGAGTTCTTCTGGCATGCCGTCCTCGTTTAAATGCACTGGTTTCATGAGTTTGGCCGTTTTAAAGACCGGCAAAGAATTTCCGAGGGAGATATCCCTGAGGCTCAGTCCCTCGAGCAGCCGACCCGCTGTCTTGGTCTGCAGCAGCTCCTCGAACTCCACCTTGATCTTTTTTGTGAGCCAGTGCCTCACGACGGGGGTGTCTCTCAGCTCTCTGAACAGAAACAAAAAGATAGCATTCAGGAAATTGCACGTCTCGGGCTTGGTGTCGTCGCTTGACTCGCTGCCGCCGCTGGCAGCCGCTTCCTGCAGCCTGGAGGCGGCCTCCTGTTGTTTTGATCCAGCGGATGCTGTGCTGTCCTGCTGCTGCAGGCCTGGCTCGACATGCTGAGTATTAAAGTAATCCTTTAATGCGTTGTCAGGCACTACGTTGACATACTGCACTGTCCGCTCTGTGGGCTCGGGGCTCCTCCGGTATAGCAACGAGAATTGTAATATCAACGTAAACACTACTCCAGATAACGCGGAAATCAAAATTAGATAAATCATGTCCAGCATCTGCTTGGACTTTGGCTTTCACTGAAAGTGTCCTTATGCAAAGCTCCAGTCGTATAAACAAAGCTAGTTCCACTTGGACGCTCTCAAAGATGCCATATCGTCTGCTTCCTGTAGTTCTCCTTCTTGGAGTTCATTGGCGGTTAGAAAATAACTCTTATTGGTCCATTACCGCCACCTTCTGGATTGGAGTGTGGCCCACGAGGTATAATGAAAGCCATATAATGAAACCCCTACGACTTCCTTCCCATTTTACACTACTGTTCAAAAGTTAGGGGTCACTTAGAAATGTCCTTATTTTTGACAGAAAGGTCCCCTGTGGAGCTCCTGTGCTGCAGAGCACGGTGTCACACACAGTTCTGCAGGTGGACGTACTGGAGGCAGTTGGTGAGGTGGTCCATGATCCATGAGATCAGGGGGGGCTCCAGCTGCATGTCCTTCAGTTTCTCTCCCAGCAGCACAGGCTGGATGGTGGTAAATGCACTGGAGAAACCAAAGAACATGATCCTCACTGAGGCGCCAGGCTGCAGGTGGTTGTAGGTGCGATGGAGCAGATGTATGATGCATTTGGTAGCATTTGGATCCTATTTTGCAATCCACAAACTGAAGGGGGTTGACTGAGGGTTTGACCAGAGAACACAGGGAGTCCAGGATCAGCCTCTCAAAAGCCTTCATGTTGTGACAGGTCAGAGCCACGGGTCTGTAGTCGTTGAGGACTCTGGGACGTGGCGTCATGTTTTACTGGAACAATGCATGACTTTTTCCACCCAAGAGGAACTCTTTTTTGCTGCAATATTTACTTATGTGTATAGAGGCCCATTTCCAGCAACTGTCACTGCAGTGTAGTAATTGTACAATGTGTCTGCTTATTGCGTCAGAAGGCCCAGATTACCAGATTACCTCAACAAATTAACATCCAGATGCCAAAGGCCTGCAATGCTGTAATTGCTGCAAATGGAGGATTCTGTGACGAGACCAAAGTTTGAGGATGAAAAAAAAAATATTTCAAATACAAATCATTATTTTTAACCTTTTCAATAAGACTATATTTTCCATTAATTTTACAACTCGTGCTGGTAAATAAAAGTGTGACTTTTGATGGTGTCTGGGTGACCCCAAACGTTTGAACAGTAGTGTAAATGTTGAGCGACATGCTGTTTTAGGCACTGCATATAAACCCCACTACAGTTGTGTTCCCCACAGAGTTTGTGATCATGTTTGTGGAGTGATGATCTGTCAACCCCATATGCATACTGACATAGGTTGAATTTGACAGGAGAAACGATTTATGATGCTAGTACTTTAAGACGACAGATTTCAGTTTCTGATGCATCACAGTGGTAACATTTGTCAGCATCATCCCTTTTAATAGTGCTCTATGTCAAGGTAGCAGCCTGGACCCTTTGTGTGTTTTTGACATTTGAATTAAAATTTAAATTTTATGTAAATTAAATTTTTTTGGATTTCAGATGTGCAGTAACAGTAACATTAAGGTTGCAGACAGTGTCTATGTGGGCCCCCCACATAGACACTGTCTGCAAAAAGGCCCAGCAGAGGTTGTTTTTCCTGAGACAGCTCAGGAAGTTCAATCTGCCCCAGGAGCTGCTGGCTGACCATCTACACGGCCATCATCTGGTCTGTCCTCTGCACCTCCATCACCGTGTGGTTTGGTTCAGCCACCAAGCAGGACAGACACAGACTGCAGAAAGATCATTGGGCATGAGCTCCCTTCCACTGAGCATCTGTTTCGGCCAGACTCAAAAAACGGGCAGAAAGCATCACTGCTGACCTCACACACCCCGCACATAAAAACAAAACTCCTCCCCTCTGGTAGGCGTCACAGAGCTTTATCCACCAGAACCACCAGACACAGAGTCAGCTTTTTCCCTCAGGCTATTTCTGAGCTGAACTCTACCGGTGGTACAATAAAATGTCTCAATGACTCTCACAGACATAAACATAAATGTGCAATAACCACTGTTGAATGTGCCATAGTGAGCTGCAGTTTATTTGTTCATTTTTTGTAAATAACTATAAATAAAATTGTAAGTAATTTGTTTTTTTGCCAGAAGAGGGAAGGGAGTGCAAACTTGTCGATTAAAGCTGATTCTGATTCTAAACTGGCACATTACAACTGGGGTTGTACTATGATGTACTGTAGATACTAAGACAGTTTAAGGATGTAAAGAATAAGTAAGTGACATTGGTGAGAGTGTACTATATTTCAGGTTTATGAGAAGATAATGCACAGGTTTTAGCCACTAATTTCATTAAGTGAGTATGTATGTACACCACCGTTCAAAAGTTTAGGGTCTGGTGCTTGGTTCTGTGATAAATGTCAGGTTTGTCTGATGTGGACCGGTGATTGCATGGAAAACAGCTGTGACATGAGTGGATCAAGAAGTACTTCAAAATAAAACCGGAGACTAGAACCAAAACATGACAACATGAGTGCAAACAGAAAGTCCTTCAAAGTAAAGCTGAAACATGACCCGGATCATGACAGGAACATGACATATGTAGCTGAATATCATATACATAACAATGAAAATTAAGAGACTGCTTCCTAATATTCTCACCTAGAGGAGACATGTATAGGCTGTACAGAATTGGACCAAGCACAGAACCCTGTGGTACTCCATAGCTAATCCTTGTGCATGTGGAGAATTCCTCATTAACATGAACAAACTGGAATCTTTTCAACAAATAGGATTTAAACCATCCCAATGCTGTTCCTTTAATCCCAATTCTATGTTCTAGTGTCTGTAATAGAATGTTATGATCAATTGTATCAAATTCAGCACTAAGATCTAACAGGACAAGGACAGAAACTAGACCATTGTCCGAAGCTAATAGAAGATCATTAGTGACTCTAACCAGAGCTGTTTCTGTGCTATTATGTTTTCTAAATCCTGACTGAAAATCTTCATACAGGTTATTCCCACTAAGGTGGTCAGATAATTGTTTAGCCACAATTTATTATTTCAAGAAATAAAGGGTAAATTAGAAATGGGCCTATAGTGCCTGGCTAGTTCTCCAGGGTCCAGGGTAAGTTTTTTTAATAAAGGTTTGACCACAGCCTCCTTAAAAGCCCGTGGTACATACCCTTAAAGTAAAGATTGGTTGATTTGATTTAATATGGATGAGCTGATTAAAGGTAGAACTTCTTTGAGTAATCTGGTTGGGATTGGATCTAAAAGACAAGCAGATGACTTGGAAGAAGAATATGGTTGGGTTATGTGACATACCCAGGTAGGTTTGAGGGTAAGTTAGTGATTAACCTCAGCTTTCGGTTCCAAAAATGGAGGTAACTTTCAGGGTATGTTTGTAACCATAGCAACTTACTCTCTGAACATAACCTGCTCCGGAGCAGGTTATGTTTCGGGGTAAGTTCGTTTCGGACATTACTGAACAGGGCGTGTCCGTTTGATGACGAGCCCGTGGACGTGGAGGCGCAGCTTATAATTTTTTCCACCATGAGAGGGTCATAAAGCCACGTATCTTTGTTTTTTTCATATGATTTTCATATGAGAATTATTTGAAGGAGGGAGCATTATCGTTTTTCTAAAGAATCGTTAATGTATTTAACGAACATTTCATCTCAAACTTGACAAACGTGGGTCTGCGTTTGCCACAGAAAGCAGTCTGTGTGTAGCTCTTCGTTTTTTGCATCAGGACATTTCTGAGTGGCAGGTTTGTCCTTTCTATGATAATCTATGGCACATATTTTAATACGTACACCTTGGACGTAATGCGCACACACACTTTCCATATTACTTTATTACTTTGCATTTCAGGGTTTCCAAACGTGATCGGGTGCATCGATGGCACCCACATTCCTATTAAAGCTCCATCAGCCAATGAGGGAGACTATGTTAATAGGAAGTCATTTTACAATGTTAATGTGCAGGTAACTATTATTTCCTGTTCAGAATCTTTTGGTTTAAAGACCATTAAACTCATTACTGTTTCCATTAACTAGGTAATATTTAATGCAGCCTATCTCATCACTAATGTTGAAGCCAAATGACCAGGGTCAGTGCATGATTCCAGAATCTTCTGCTCCGGAGCAGGTTATGTTCAGAGAGTAAGTTGCTATGGTTACATACATACCCTGAAAGTTACCTCCATTTTTGGAACCGAAAGCTGAGGTTAATCACTAACTTACCCTCAAACTTACCTGGGTATGTCACATAACCCGCTTTCTGGAACACACCCCAGACAACAAAAGGGCACAAACCTCGGACCACGACGGATAGCGTAAGAAGGTATGGACGACAAACTGACAAAGACTGGACTCAGACTAGGCACTTAAATACTAGTAATGCAGGTGACACTAGTTTCAACACAGTAACTAAAACAGGAAGGATGGCATCAAGACGAAACAAAGTAAGGCTCCTCCAGCAGGCCGGAGGGCCGAATCACATCAGTTCCAAGGCACAGAGAAGGATGCATGTGCCATATTCAAGAACACCAAAAGAGCACCTCTGCTCCCTCAATGACACTTCCAATTTCCTTGGGGAGATCCTGATCCCTGGCTTTGGTGACCACAAAGATGCTGAGAACCAAATGAGAAAGGGCATCTTGATGGATGCAGCATTGTCATCATCAAAAACTTTCAGCGTTTGGTCCAGCATAAATGTAATGTAATGGTGGTAAAAAATATAATTAAGTTTAATTTCATTAAATAATATAATTACTTCTAATGTTTAAATAAATATCTTTAATTGGAATAAAGCCAACCATAAATTTGTCCTACCACCTTGTATTGAGTAAAAACATTCTCTTTGTGTATTTTATGCCGGGTAAACTTGGGTCTATCAGGCAGAGACAACCATTGAACAATCTAGGTGAAATGTCAAATACATACAGTAAGACAAAACATAAGATGTTAATTGCAGAACATAAGTCATAAATCATATAATACCTGCATAGAATAGGGAAGAAACTATTTTTCCCATAACATATGTTATTCATATAGAAGACATTTTAGTCTCTCTACCCTCTCTACCCGTCTTCTTTTACAGTTTTAAAGCACATATGTCTTTCACACTGGGTGATCCATCTTCTTGAAACCCATAATGTTTTACCCACTCATGAAGACATGAAACGCACTTACCATGTTTACGCTTTAGTTTTGCAATACTGCTGTCTGGTTGTGAAGACTCGGATTGCCCCAAACCCATCTTTCAGAGCTCAGCGGTTTCCTGCCTTAGATTTTTCCTGGACAGCTGTCAATCAATTTACCAAATTTCTTTCCACGGACATCTCCCTGCACAAAGGGAACCAACCAGACCTGTCAGCAGAGTCTACCTTGAAGTATTTTATTTTTTAAATCAGGACCCTCTAAGACCTGGGTCTCTCGTATCTTGAAAAAAAAACTTCTGCGAACGCGCTCCGTCTTTCAGTATGGACGAAACTTGTCAGACTTGGGCAGGTGTCGGACCCACATGCACAGTACACAGGAGTATTGAGGAGTGAATCAGGGTTTATTGCACAAACGTTGTCAATCAGTCCAGGTCATACACAGGGTGGCTCAGCATAAGGTACAGAAAAGGAACAGACGAGATCAGGTCCAGGAGGCAGGCAATGGTTCGGTACATGGAGAAACTCAGCGACGGTTCAGGTAAGGACTAGGCAAACTAACTGGTCAGACGGTCGGGCAAATGTCACAATCCAAGCGAAGGTACAGAGACAGGTCAGGCAGGAATCGGCGGTCAAAAGCAGGCAGGATCAACAACATGAGAGCAATACAACTAGAATGCTGGATAGTGGTACAATGACTCAACAATCTGGCGTCTGACTGTTGTCTGAGGTGGTGCTTAAGTACTGAGTATAATTGCTAATTATTATCAGGTGTGCATAGTGAACCAACAGCTGAGACGAAACAGGAAGTCCTTTCAGTCTAAAACAGGAAATGACATGAATCGTGACAAAACTCAGTTTCACGAGCCAACCCTTAGCAACTGTTGTCTCACCACCCAGAGCAGGCTTTTGACCTACTCAGTTTCCCTAATTAAATTTTCTAAAGCCAAATAGATAGAAATAGAAATAGATAAAACCAAATAGAAGACGTTTCAATCTCTCCTGTCTCTGCAGAGTCAGAGCAGTACAGGTTTCAGCTGACGGTTGAAAGTGAATGCTGCGAATAAACGATCACGATTTCTCAGACCAAGCTTTGTGCCCATGTCTTTGGTATCAGTGACATCTTAAGAGATTCTGCAGCAACACTGGGCGCCTGTCTTCTTGTAAACCAGTGTTGTTCAGAGAAGCACCGTGATTCTGCACTGAAATCCAAGCCTGCCTAACAACTGCATCACACATCAGGCTGTTTAAATGCATTGTTAAAGTGAACGTGCCGACCTAAAGCAAACGTGTTGTGTCTCATTGTGTTCTGATAAACGATTACACAGAGTCTCAACTGCAGCGTTACTAGAACATACCCACCTTAACTAAAGCTGCATCATAACATAGCATGCCATTGCTAATAGCCTTTTGGCTAACATGCTACATTAATGTATGATAGAAACACCAGTTTGCGCAACTGCATCACCGCCGCAAATCATGAGAGTATCACACTTCATACACATGAATATGAGCTGTCATGTCTGTCTGATCATTAAATATAATTAAAGTCATCAGTCAGTGGACTAGCTTGTTGCTGCTTGTGGAGCTTTCAGGATCTGCTGTGCCACGTCAAAGGACAACTTAACCTTGTTCATTAGCCAATCAGAGCGTGGAGGCAAATTAAGGTCACATTATTTTACTTGTAAATTTATTCACAATTTGTGCTTAATTTTAATGCCCCAAAGTGTAAGCTTGATATAGCCTCATTAAGTCTACAAGGTTATGCATGCACAAATCTGGCTATGCACGCACAGATCTAATCTGACCCTAATTTGACTCCACAGAGGAAGGCTCTGAAAAGTAAGAAGAGTGAAAAGACTGTTGATCTTGATGACGTATCTGTGTGAGGATCAGCTGGAGAGGGTAGAAGAGGTCAAGTTGTAGGTTAAGGAATGGTCATACAAGTAACAAGTAACTTTGTGCCTCTTTCTATTCCATGTTTCACATTGTTGAGTTCCTAGGGTAAAGTAGTTGTACAGTGCAGTACAACTAGCTCTGTGGGTTTGAAACAAAGTCTATCTCACCACAAACTTGGTGAACTGGAGGAAACGCTAAATAAAGAACAGCTTTATTCCACATGGGATGTGTTGCTGGAACATATATTTATTGTTAGAAATGACTTTAATAATTTCTCATAGTAGTTATTTTAGTTCTTATTTTAAACTACAAAATCACTCATCTGTAACTTTCTCAAGATGAAATTCAGACAAAGATTTTTTTTGTTTCAGTATTTTGTTTGTTTATGTGTTATGTGTAACACAAGGAAGGCAGCAAGTGTCTGGATGGGTCCTTTACCTTTAAAAGAACAAATGATTTATCAGTGAGAACATTTATTTTAGGAGAACTGCAACACAAAGAGAACACACAGGGCCACATTTTGTGTGGGTGCTTGCATGTAGTGCAAAGTGCTAGGAGATGGAGACCAGACTTGCCCATTTTTTGCTGTCCACTCTTGAAGGAGAGCAGGATCCTCAGTGTCTTCCCCACTTTCAGAGGAAGACTCAGATGCACTCTCAGAAGTGGAGGATTCCAACAAGTACTCCGTGTCAGACTCCATGTCAAAGCTTGCGTCTTGCGTCAGATGAGTCTTCCAGCTCATTGGGGTTTAACAGCAGCATGATCCTTTCTAAGACCCTTCTCTCGTATAATGTCTCTTCATTTTTACTCCTTCTCCTTCTCTGCTCACTAATGAAATGAACCTCTCACCCAAGCTGTATGTTTGTCTTGGCAGTCAAGTGCATACAGTAAACACGTTAAAAGTTGCTTTTATTCATGTTTTGTGTACAACAAAGTAAAGAGATGATTTATTTGCTCAAGCATCTTTTGAAAGATGCAAAAAACCCAACCCTTCATCACAGATTTTTCTGATCCCCGAAATTAGTGTATCACTCACTCACTCACTCACTCACTCACTCACTCACTGGTACACCCCAAGAAAATCCAAACAAATTAGTTTTGTGGTCTTGATAGTCACATGTCGCCAGAATATAACAATCAAAATTACATGAAATTCATGCATCAGCCTACAAAAGAGGCTGAATCTGGTGAAATACTTTTAAAAAGTTAAATAGCTTTTGTCAAGATAAAATGCTGACATCCCATAATACATGGTTTCATAGTGTGATAGCAGTGAGATTAAATAAGGTGGTTTACATTGAAGTCTATGGGGCATTTTTGGCCTTGAAGGTCTCTAGAGAGAGTATCAGGCACTACATAAAAAATACTAATGCAATCAAACCAATTTTGATTTTCATCTTTGGCATTTCCAAAACTCTAATCACATCCAAAATAAAAATAAGCAGTACTTCACATAGAAAAACTGACATTTGAAGGGTTAAAATTCCGAAAAAAAAATAAAAAGCTTGGTTGTTTTGGGCAGGTCTGAAGTGATTTACAAAAAAAAGCAAAAAAAAAAATATTGATGTATGATGATTTTATAGCCGTTTTTATGAGCGTGGCAAAAAAGGCCATGAAGGCGGCGAAAGGGAGTCTTTTTGGAGGATGGCACAAGGGTTAAACTGTTAATTGATTTAATAAAATGCACTCTCTTCTTTCTATCCACTAATCATTTAACCAACCATGCTGATGATAATTATTTCTTGGGCATCATGAGACTGTGAGACTTATTAGTCTGCAGTCTGTTTTTAGATAATTTACACTTCATTGCTGCCATAATTCTAAATTCTCTGGCTGGTTTTAAAAGCAAATTTCATATGTGAAATGTTCCTATTTCAGTGCTGCTCTAAAAGGTTCAATGAAAATAAATTTTGTACCTATTTAAGCTAAAATTAGCCATTGAGAGAGCGTTTAACCCAGTTCAAATGAAAATAAAGGTAAGGACTGTCAGGGAACAAGAACAGTGTGGTTTCAGCTGCCAGTAAGGAATAATGACCATTTAAATAATAATTTTGGTTTTTGGAGGACTAATAATTACACATGTTACCCATCTTAGCTCTACTGTCTCCCCAAATGTTCAGGGTTGTACTTTATGGTTCTGTGTAACATCTGACGTTTACTTGGGTTTAAATGGTGCACAACTGCTCGCAATCAGATTGTTCAGCTACCTTGACCTTGCCAAAATGGAGACACGTAGTGTTTAAGGAGAGAGGCCGACATTCCATGACACACAGTACACAGACTGTATGTGCTGATGTTTCCCACTATCTACCTAGTGACACATGACTGGACAAAATGTTTCTCTACAACCCAGAGCTCATTATCCTGCTAGAATGTGTGTGGGTTTTTGTAGAGTTTGTCCTGTAGCAGAAGCTGCAGCACATCTCAAAGCACTCATTAGTCCATTAAACCTTCTGTGTCGATCTCTGAGCTTCTCTCCCTGTTCAAACAGGCTTTACAATTATTTTTGCTATTTAGCGCTTTTACTGGGGAAATTGTGCACAGAAAGTCTTAGCATGCAGCCTTTAAATGCTCTGTTGTGTTGAAAACGTACAGGAAGTGCATGTGTGGAATGAGCGATAAGTTCCACAGAACATGTGGGTAACAAACACCTTCAGTTAGTTACATGCAGTAATTCATGCAGTAATGTTTATTTCCCATGGAAAAATATGAATTGCAGGAAATTAGGGCTGAAATTTGTAAACATGTAAACATTAATGAACGGTCTTCCTTCCACTCCTAGCTGAACACACTGCTCCGTTATTTTTAATGCTATTCTCACTTTAACACATATTAGAGCAATGCATGACCTGAGGATACTGTAAGCAGCATGGCTGTCTCTATCCCACCTGCAGTTGACACGTCATGGAAATTTGTGAAGAAAATAAAATAAAAGATAATGAGCAAAGCAAATCAAAAAGCCAGCTGGGGAGATCAGAACATACACCAGATCACAAAATCTTCAAGTCGTCTCTGCCCCTTTGCTCCTTTCCCTGACCATGTGGAATGTCTCTTTGGTGCAATCAAATTGTTTGTACCGCCTCTTTTTCACACCTGCATCACTGGCGTCTTGATATCAGAGAGGAAGCCAAGATGCACCAGGGTCCAGGGTGTAAAAGACAGAAACCGATCATAAACCATTAGTCAGTCAAACAGAACGTCTAAACTTGATGTACGACAGACAGAGTTCAGATTATTTTTTATTCTTTGTACAATCCTCAGTGTTGAACCTAAGCAGTCACAGAGCACATGATGACTGTGTAGGATAAAAAAAAGCACAAAGGCACAATTCATTCCCATTACACACTTGACTGGAGTTGGCCAGGCAGTGGCTCACCCTGAGGATGAGTTAAAGTAAAAGTGAAAGCTTAACTGCCACTATCTCCTTAAAAAACTAAGCTTACTAACTTAAATCACTTACAAACAAATAGCCTACAATAAGCAAGCTAGGCACACAACAATGCTGATATGTCATGAGTAGAAATACTATGTAAAGCATAAATATTAGAAAAGCATCCTACAACTTCACTTTTTTGAGTCCATCAATAGTTTTATTCAAGATTCATACGACTAGTATAATACTAATTGAGTGATTTGACATCATAGTACTACACTTCAATGTTTTTAAAGCTTCAGCCTCGACATTATTCTTACAATTAAAACTAAAAGTACTAGTATGATTGGCGTAGTTAAGTAACTAACGTAAGCCATTCTAAACAGGTGACTACTCTGCTGATGGGAGGAGTTGACGGTGTTTCCAATTATCCCGTGACCACGTTAACTGGTGACTTCCAAATATCGCACTGGTAAAAAGCAGTAGATTCCCTTGTCAGCGTCCTGTCTTCTTTACATTAGCTAAACAAACAATAATAATATAATGTGAGGCGGCAGAAGAGGTGTCTGATTTGTGGTTTTCCTCGCCCGTCCCCTCTGAGTATTTGTGTACAGGACTCAATATAACAAAAGACACGTTCGGATGACAGCGGCGAAGGACAAGGCACCATTCAAGAGATCAGCTAACTTTGTTAACATAGCCGCATTAGATGACAACTGAAGTTACCATAACACCCAGATACAGCCGTCACAAGCTGATGTGGTTACCACTGTTCAGAGAGCGTCTGTCTGTGTTACACTTGTGGAATGCATTAAAACTAAAAAGTAAGGTTCGTGTACTGTATGTCTACACTCATGAATATTTTCTTATAGTACATATAGTAGTCAGAATACTTATAAGTGGCACTTGTTAACTCAAACAATTCAAAGAAAAAAGCGCAGAGATTTGGTATTTTACATGTGATTGAAAATAGTTTGAAACAATTTACATGCCGACTTCTTTATTTGTTTAGATTGTGTAACGACGCTTTCCATATTCTTCCTGCTTCAGCCCGCTGCTGTATCTACGTGCAACCCATACGACATTCGGATGTCGGTCACCAGTTAACGTGGTCACCTGACAATTCGAAACACCGGCAGGTCGAGTAGGCGGTCACGTAGGCCGACGGCGAGCCGAGAATAGTGGAGTGGCGTCACAGAAGTTGGGTCTTTGTATAGACCTTGTTACTGGATATTTGCTTGCAGTTTTTGTTCATATTACTAATTAGAAGATGGGGAATCGGGTCGCGCGCGAGGACTACGAATGGGTGTACTCGGACCAGCCGCACGCCGACAGAAGGAAAGAGATTTTGGGTGAGCTAGCTAAACCTGTGACAGTTTTAAAATGTCCAGCATTACAGTTAACTTAGCCACCGTTACGCTGTGTTAAGTGTATAGGTGTCATTAACATTACTAAACCTTTAACGAAGCGTTTACCACCATCGTGTTGAGCTGCTAACGTAAGGAAGCTAACGGTCCTATATCCGCTCGTAAATTTGCCTTCCAGCAAGCTAAATCTAAGCTAAGTTGGCTAAACCTTCGGGATACTTTATTGGCTAAGCGACAGCACAATATCTATTGAAAGTATAGCTATAGTGTACATGGACATGTAGTAATACTACTACTACTACTAATAATAATATACGTATAAGTAGAAGGCAATTGGAGCTTATAGAAAAATAAAGTTTAGCCATGTGACGTTTCAGCCACTCCCCAAAAAAGAGCAGGTCCTAGTGAAGTAACAGAAGCTAACGGTCGAGAATCCAGTGTAGAGTGAGTCCCCTCAGCTGAAGTTAATAACACTTATGCACATTCAGTAGGCTTGAGACCAGGCTGTAGTCTGTTTCAGAGGAAAGTCAGAGAAACGTATTCTAGGAGCCCTCTGTGCCGGAAGAAGATGAGATCCATGTCGTTGTCGAACAGCGCAATGACGACGTTGCTTTCAATGCTCTGCTTGGAGACGGTTAACGTGGAGCACAGTTGAATTCTAAAAGCCAGATGGCTTATCGGTTATTTATATAAGCAGGTGAGATGCTGTTGGCACACTCAAAGGACGCTTCCCTTTCGTTTATATTGCTTATTATAATATGAAGTCCAGTGAAATTGATATGATCTTCTATTACAGAGTTACCAAACTGAAGTTATTGGGTTTGTGCGCGTTAAAATGTGTTTTTTAGCACCGTGTCTGAAGCTAAACGTCCAAGTTATGAAAAAAGCTGCTTAGAACCAATATATAACAAGCAGCAGTGTAGAACATTTCCCCTCTTTCTATATCACCTGTGCTCTCTACAATGCTGAGTTGATGGTCTCCTGGTAGCTGCTTGTTTGTCAGCATAATGACACAACTTGCTTCATTGTTTCTAACAAACAGATCATGTATTACGTGCCTGAAGCCTCCCCCAATGAGGAACAGACTGGTGGAGATGACACAGGATGCTGCTGAACCATGTCTTTCTACTTCCAACTTCTTATTCTGATGAAACACATGCTTTAAAGCAAATCCCCTTAGAATGCTTAAAAGGTTTAACAACAGTAAAAGCTTGTGGTAAGATTTCTTCTTAGACATTTGTAGCATGACCCATAATGCTCATCATACACAACAGCTGTTGCATCACTTTACAAACATGGCTACAGACAATGACCAGTAAAGTTATAATAAACCAAACAAAAATCACCCAATTCTTTCCCTTGAATAAATCTACACTGACCACGCACATGTTTACGAACAACATGGTGAGAGCCTTACATGTGTGCTGGTTGCGCAGCTGGACAGCGATTTACCCAGGATTCTTTAACTATACATGGCTATATTAATTAACCTCTTCTAAGCTACTTTCTGCTGTCTGCCCAGACATGGGTGCCTTTGCTATGCAGACAGTCGCATAAGACTTCCCTCTCAACCTATCAAAGTTTGTTCTTAATTGCGTGTCAGCCGGTCTGTTGATGCAGCTGTCATACATACGATCTCAGCCCAATACACCCTGCAGGCTAACTGTCAGGCAGAACAAACACCAAGACGTTTTACCATGCCATGCAAAACATTATCATTGAGTCATCATTATTGACTTTGAATTTGATAGTAGCAACACCTTTTAATTAAACTGTTAATTCTAGGTGCTCACCAGTCCTTGGTTTTTGTTACTGGGATTTTTATTTTATATGCCAAAAGGTTTTCTCTTGGTGAAAGCCTTGCACTGAGGCTGGCTAGTGCAGTGTACTCTTTTCCTGTGGGGCCATGCTGTTGTGGTGGATGCAATAGGGGGTTTAGCACTGACCTGCTGAAAGATGTTAGGCCTGCATGGGACCACATGCTGACTGCTGAAAACGATGTTGAATGCAGCGTTGATAGAGTCTTTTTAGACATGTAAGCAGGCCATGCTGATATGTTTCCACACCAACAGAAATGTAGGTTTTTGGACTTAGTTGAGTGGTCTGTCTCCTCTTTAGTCCCTAGGGCGTTGTTCCATGGTTTCAAATTCAGATCTGACCAATGGTTTTCCATTTTTATAAGCTTTTGCCTGGAAAACACAGTGGTATTTACAGATTTTGTTCACATATCACTACGTCTTTGCGTGATGTAGTATTAACTTAATTTTTGGAGGATCCGTGAATTGTTTGGCAGCAAAGTGTTAATCCCACAGTGAGCTAATTCAATTGTTAAAAGCAGGTACAAAACTGTAAAAATAGAAATTGTGCATTTTTTGTGCAATAATAACATTTAAATAAAGCTACAATTTTCACAAATCTGTACACATGGTGTATAGATCTACGAGCAGAGTTTCAATCAGACTGTTGAATTGTACAGTCTTAACAGCGGTGGGTATAAAGGACCTAGGGCTCCCTCCTACACTTGGGATGGTGGTCATTTGCCAAATGTGAGGTGCATGTACGTAAAAAAAAGCCCAACAGATCTGGGTGGGTATTTTAAAGTATATTATTACATGTAATTAAGTGATTATGTATTGGCCATTTCCTTAAATGTTAATAATCCCCAATTTGATCCTTGCCTCTGGCACAAAGGGGAATCTTTAAGCAAAACACTTCACACTAGCTCACCAGGCACTGCCCACTCCTCCCCCAGGGCATGGGGAAAATGTAGATGTAGAAATGTAGGGAGATAAATTTTCTGCACTGCTAGGATGAATAAAGCTTCAATTGTCATTCAGTTATTAATGATTATTGTGAACACAGCAGTGTTCTTCTTAAATGTTTTTTTTTATCAGTTTATGGATATTTCTGAATTTAACTAAAGGTTTTTTTTCTGTCTCTACAGCCAAATATCCTGAAATCAAGTCACTGATGGGCCCGGACTTAAGACTGAAATGGATTGTGTGCATAATGGTGGGGATACAGTTTTTAGCTTTCTACCTGGTCAAAGACTTGGACTGGAAATGGGTTTTATTTTGGACTTACGCATTTGGCAGCTGCATCAACCACTCGATGACCCTTGCCATCCACGAGATCTCCCACAACACTGCCTTCGGAAACAACAAGGCCACGTGGAACCGCTACTTTGCCATGTTTGCCAACCTTCCGATTGGCCTGCCCTACTCTGCCTCCTTCAAGCGCTATCACCTGGACCACCACCGCTACCTGGGTGGAGACGGGGTCGATGTCGACATCCCTACTGAGTTTGAAGGCTGGTTCTTCTGCACACGCTTTCGCAAATTCATCTGGATTATTCTACAGCCACTGTTCTATGCCATCCGCCCCCTCTGCATCAACCCCAAACCCATCAGCCAGCTGGAAGTGACTAACCTTGTTTGTCAGCTCACCTTCAATTTCCTGCTCTACATGCTGTGGGGTGCCAAGCCTGTGGTGTACATGATGGCTGGCTCCATGCTTGGGATGGGTTTACACCCCATCTCTGGTCACTTCATAGCTGAGCACTACATGTTCCTTAAAGGTCAGGAGACCTACTCGTACTATGGCTCCCTCAACCTGCTCACCTTCAATGTGGGTTACCACAATGAGCACCACGATTTCCCCAGCATCCCAGGATGCAGGCTTCCTATGGTTAGTACACACTGCCACTGTCAGATGTGGTGGGAGGGGAGGTAGTAGCAGACAGTGACATAAATTTAAGTAGCAGTACAGTAAAATTTATTTCAACCCTTGGTCTGAAAATATACCAGGAATGAAACATAAAGCATTAGATATGAGCTTATACTTTCCGTCTGCAGTCAAATATGAAGCCAGCTCGCTGTGGTCCCTCTAAATTGATATCAATTCTGTTCATTGACCTTTAGGTGTTGACTAAAGGACATCTAGAATCAGAATCAGCTTTTTCGCCAAGTTTGCACAGGACAACCAAAGAATTAGTTGCGGTCTGACTTCGTCGTTGTTCCCTCTTGTGGCATGAACACAAATTATTTACAATTTTTATTATAGTTATTTACACAACTTGTTTACTTTTAACTTTAGCAGATGGTTTTATTTTTAATTGAAACTTTTTCCCTCTAATGCTCAAATAGAGATGAAATAGCAATAACAGCAATAATTATCTTTTTGCTTTTATCCTTGTTTTCCAGGTGAAGAAAATAGCAGCTGAGTATTATTGTGACCTGCCTCAGTACACCTCGTGGGTCAGGGTTCTGTATGACTTCATTATGGACGATACACTGAGCCCCTACTCTCGAATCAAGAGGAAGCTGAAGGGCGATGTGAAACAAGAGTAACATCACAGAACAGTTGTCTGAAACAAATCTGCAGCCTGAGTTATCACCCCATTAACTCAACAGCTTCTGCTGAGTTTTTATTGCAGAGAATTTTTATCAAGGTCAGAAAGCAGTTTGTGATGTGAGAACCAGCATGTGGGACTGATTGAACAAAGACTTGGATCCAATGATATTTTAACTTAACTGCATCTGTTTGGATCGTCTTTGTCACCATTCTGATCAAAATGAATAAAAGTAGAAGATCACAGGTTTTACATATCCATTGGCTTTCTTCATAAGTAAATGCTCTTAGCTGAGAATCATTAAGTTTATGTTTATATGCAGATTTTAGAATTTACCTAATGGCAGCAGAAACACTATTCAGAAGACTTTTCACGCGTCATCAACTTCTCTGACCGTACTTGTTTGAGCACCTGCGTCTAAGTCCTCCATCCTGTTTTGATTGCTCAGCTAGTGACTAGTGAACATGGTGTCACGTGATATCAAGAGATTTCTTTTCAGAATGCACCAGAAGTGCCAGACTGAAATATTAATATATATGCAATCACACTACATTATATCCTTGGTATCGTATCTTTGGCAGGAAGCTGAAGACATGATGACTGGGTGCCAGTAATTACTGCTTGAATTAGCAAGGTAAATAAACTAGACAGAAAGCCCAGATAGTTTTGTGCAGTCAGCCCACAGAAATCCTCATCTGGTAGCTAATAGAACAAAACCACACTGCTCATTGTGCACCTGCTTGGCACCCACACAGGCAACAGGGAAACAGCTGTGATTGGAGGACATTATCACTGTGTGAATATGGGTAGATGTTTATGTATAAGGTAATGCTTTGTGCTTCTAACTAAAACACGCTAAGTTACAACCTGTGACCTCTATCTTCTTAGTTTGGTCAACATTTGAGGTTATGTTATATTCTTTGGCTTCTCGGTCTATTGGCTAATAGTTTCTTATCAAAGTGCATGTGACCCAATTAAAGTTTTGTCCAACAACATTGCCTTACTGTTTTTTAACTTGCAGCCCTGCAAGTGCTGTTGGATCAGCTGATTCCACTGGCTTTTTATTAAACGTAAATTACCTTTGCTTACTGAATAACCAATAAATTAAAAAAGTTAATAAATCAAAAGCCTCATTCATCTGTCCTAGTCAGGATGTGAAGCTGTGAGACATAGCCATCGCTGACTCATTTCATTTGACAGCAGGGGGAGCTGCCTA
Source organism: Betta splendens (assembly GCF_900634795.4). NCBI lineage: Eukaryota > Metazoa > Chordata > Actinopteri > Anabantiformes > Osphronemidae > Betta > Betta splendens. The sequence continues at coordinate 501,071 of NC_040895.2, forward strand.
CTTTGTGTTGGAAACTACGAGTATGTCTAAATGTTGAAACGGAGCTTGATCATTAGATGCTGTGTATGTAAGGAGAATGGTTTGAGTTTCTAAAGGAAATTTAAAATCAGCCAATGTGAAGAAGCTAAAGCTGTAGAAATATGATTCCAGACAATTAAACTAAGTCATCTAGAATAAATATAAGCTCTTCAGTTTCTCTTGCATAATGTATCTAGGACTTGTATTTTAAACAGGCTATTGTTAAGGTGGTTTTCTAGATTAATATAACTGGTTGTCATCTGTGAACCCATGCACTTGCATACATTCTCACACCCACACCATTTGCTTATTCTCATTTATGGGGAGGGTAGGTCTTTAGGCTGCCGCCCATGTGGCCCCAGGCAGTGACTGCAGTACCCCCTGAGCAATTAAAACTGCAGAGTATCCCACTTAGGAAGGACGGAACCACTTTCCAGTAGCCCCGGTCCCTCCATCAGTAGGACGCTCCACACAGACCAAAGTGGATGAATGTGGAGAGATGTAGTTGGTAGGCAAAGCACCGGGGTATCCCACCGCCCTCGCAACCCCTCCACCAGGAGCAAATGAGCAGGACCCAGCCCATCAGCATCTTTACTGTCTTTGAGAAGCTGAGAAGTTTCTTGCTGCTACAAATCAAATCAGTGTAAAAGTTAAGTGTTTAAACCAAGCAGCCTTGTGATGGGTGGAGCTCCAACATTATGAACTGCAGCAATAAATAAATGTCAGATAGCAGAAGCAGTCAAGCAATTTCTGAATTTATGTTGAGGTGACCAAACAGCATATGATCAGTATATAGAACAAGCCACACACAAAGAACCAACAATAAAAAGGTGTCATCAAGCAGGGCAAACTTGGGTTTGATGTGTTGACCTGTTTGAGGTGGGGTTATCTGCTGAGGGATGCTTTGAGCTGCTCGTACATCTTTTGGTCCTGCAGAGAGAAAAGACACATATGGAAGCAGAACAGCTTTAGATCTGATGAAGGACATGAAGCTTAGCCTTCCAATAATGCGTATGGTATAGAAATGTGTGGAGTGGCCCAGATTCAGTGTGGGAGCAGTCTGACTGGTTCTCCTGCTACATGATAGTACAGTATCTTCTACACCTATCTACTCCTTGCAAATGCCCCATTCACACGGAAACCATTTATGGAAACTAATAGAGTCATCTGCAATGCAGATGTCACGTCCCCCAGGCGGCAGCGCTCACCTACCTTTAAACCTTCTTACCTCTCTGGAAACTGATGGACGAATTTTCTTGAAGGCATCTTCAAAGTTCTCTTTATTTACTTTAATGTGAACCACAGAGCTGGAGGAAGATGCGTAACCTGTTTATAAAAGAATAAAAGGGTACACATCGTTATACTCCATTGAAGTGAGGCTACAGGGATCGTCCAAATCATCATATTTGTTAAACGTTACCAGAGGCAGCAGCTGGGGAATGCTGGGACTTGAGGTAGGTCCTTAGAGCGTTAAGAGAGGCTTCCCTCACTAATGCAGTCAGGTCAGCTCCACTGCAGCAAACAAACCAGGCACAACTTTGGTCAGCAGCAGGAAACATGAAGTGCTCTAAAATTTCCTAGTAAACGGCTGCATTGACCGTGGACCTCAGAAAACCAACACCAGCAGATGACACAGCATCCCAAACCATCACTGACTCTGGAAACTTTACACTGGAGCACTCAGCAGCATTCCAGTCCTTTTTGTCTTGAGCCAAGGCGAGACGCTTCTGATGCTGTGTGTTGTTCTAGAGTGGCTTGACCAAAGAAATGCAACAGCCGAAACCTATGTTTTGCATACGTCTGTGCGTAGTGTTTTTTGAAACATTTACTCCAGCTGCAGTCCAGTCTTCTTCCCCCACATTTTTAAATGGGTTTTGTTTCACAGTCCTCTCCAAGTTACAGTTATCCCTATTGCTTTTACACTTTTTCCTACCACAACAAGGAAATCCCTTTGCCGTTCTATTAATGTGCTTGGACACAGATCTGTTTGAACGCCAGCATATTTTGCAATGACCTGTGACATTGCAAGGTGTCAATGCTTGTCTTTTGGACAACTGTCAAGTCAGCAGTCTTCCCCGTGATTGTGTAGCCTATAGATCTAGACGGAGAGACCATTTCTACTTCCACATTTGAGGAGTGCAGACGTGTTTTCTCTCTGCTTCCCAGTGCTACGTTTTGCTTGCAGTGTCTTTGTCTTTTCTGAGCACCTTGATCTGCTATTCTGGACTAAATATTTTTGATATGGAGCTAATCAACAGGTCACTCAGCGCATTGGACAAAGTTTTCTCAGAAAGAAAAGAATCACCGGGAGAACCCCTCTGCCCCACGGGGACTTTTGCCTCTGGCTACTTGCAGGATGCCTGGGAGACGTCGTGTCTTGTGTGTCTGGATCCACTGTCCAATGAGGATGCAGAGGATCTATTCATAATTTGGACCTTGATAACGGGGCTACTAATGATTGACTTTGATGGTGCCCTGCTTCATCGGAAGATTGGAAAATCTGTGGCTGATTCACTGGCACGTCCACTGACTGTGGAGGAAAAAAGTGCCCCGTGGGTTTATGGAAAAAAAAAAAAGTACTTGAGTTACAGAGGCCCGGATTGAAGGACTGAAAAGTAACAGTGGAGGAAAGGAGACAGACGGATAACATCTGCATACAGACTGAACACTTGGTAAAAATGTCGTTCTTGTCTGACAGGCCTGGGGAGATGTCGCAGGTACTCCACAGACACACAACAGGTGAGGAAGCCCTGAGTCCTGATCGATTGGATTATTGAACTAGACAAATTAGGCATGGATCTTTAAAAATGTTATTACATTGGCTGTATTACTCTGTAATACAGTATTACTCTAATCTAGCTCACCAGCTGTCGTCTTTCCCGTATTGTGTCTCCCTCAAAGGGCAACTGTTGGACTGATCTGTAAACATCTTGGTCTGCCTCTGTCACACATATATAAATATTAATTATACTGACACAGATACACCCCCCCCCCCCACCTTACAGTCTCACCGTCTGCTATCCGACCTTCATCCTGAAAAAAACCCAGCGAGGTTTCCACATGTACTGAAATAAATCAACTTTTTGATGATATTCTAATAATATGACCAGCACTATACTGCGATAGGTAACATGGCACGTACGTAAAGCAATTGCAGCGTTTGTCGAAGGCAACCTCCTGAAGGCTAACATCCTGTTCCAGCTGTGGTTTGGTCCCATCCTACAACACACCAGTCTTGGATTAGATATTAGATGTTTTAATACACCACAATAATCTATTCAATTCATTTACAACAAAAGCAATCCCAAGGCATTTTATACTCAAAGACAGTTAAGCGGAAAAACTTTCTATAGCGGCAGAGACCTGTTGCAGGCCCAGGAGGGGCGAACATCTGCCTCGACTGGTTACAATGAAGGGACAGAGAGGAAAGAGAACCAAAACAACAAGGAGCGTGTGTAACATGTACCTTAGTGATAGTGAGCAGGATAGCGTGACGATCGGCTGGAGGTGGCAGACCAACGTACAAGGTTTTATCAAGGCGACCTGGTCTCAGTATAGCAGGGTCAATGATATCTGCCAAGAGACAAGTGAAGTACTGCTACTAAAAGTATTTCACTTGAAAGAATAGCAAACATAATATTCTGAAGTATTAAACAGTAAAACAATATAAAGGAAACAATGGCAGGAAGACAATCGACGCGCTGGTCAGTGAGGCAGTGACCGCTGCATGGCTGTTCTACATGTCATAACAATGACCTTCCTAGTCATTGTTAGGCCGTATAAGTGTCAGTTCTTCCCCTTGTGAACTGGTTGAATGCCGATATGCACCTGGTCTGTTGGTTGCAGCCATGATGAAAACCTGCTTTCTTGTCTCCAAGCCGTCCATCTCAGTTAGAAGCTGGTTAACAATTCGGGCACTGGCTCCTGACTGAACGAACACACACACACACACGCACGCACGCACGCACGCACGCACGCACGCACGCACGCACGCACGCACGCACGCACGCACGCGACAGTAAAGGTTGTAAATGATCAACACCGTTCATCTGAGGTTAACTTATGAACTCCACCTCCTCTCACCTCGTGGCCTGAGCGACGAGGACACAGGGCATCAATCTCGTCAAAGAAAATCACACAAGGAGCCGAGTTGCGTCCTCTCTGGAAGACCTGTCTGACAGCACGCTCGCTCTCTCCCACATACTGCAGACACAAAGAGTCATCAGATGTTTAGTGTGAACTATCAGCACTGTACACAGACAACTCAGTCACTCACCATGTTAAGCAGCTCTGGACCTTTGACTGAGATGAAGTTGAGGCCTGACTCATTAGCAACTGCCTTTCAGGGAAAAGTAAAAGGAGAGGTTAATATGTTGAGTAATTGTCCACACATAGCCAACTAGCTAAACTATAGGCCCATTTCAAATTTACCCTTTATTTCCAAGAAAAAATCGTGGATAAACAATTATCTGACCACCTGAGTGGGAATAACCTGTACAAAGATTTTCAGTCAGGATTTAGAAAACATCATAGCACAGAAACAGCTCTGGTTAAAGTCACTAATGATCTTCTATTAGCTATATTTGGTAGTGACTGTTAAGAGTCGCAAAACAAGCTTATAATACTCAAGCACCCTTTCTTTTCATTAAACGTCCTAATCTTCACAGTTATCTAGTGTTTTCTCTGCTAACATAGCTAGCTTTCAGCATTCACTGTATTGTTTCTCTAATCATTATTAGTGGGAGAGCTGGCAATGGCTCTAACACTATTGGATTGTGTAGTAGTTAAGCACAGACTTCATCTAAATACTAAACTTCATCTAAAAGCAAGCCAAATAATTAGCTTTAATAGCAATATTTCTGCTTTTGAATGATAAATTATGACTGTTTAAAGATTGATTAACCGTTTAGTAATTGTCCACACATAGCCAACTAGCTAAACTATAGGCCCATTTCAAATTTACCCTTTATTTCCAAGATTCTGGAAAAAATCGTGGCTAAACAATTATCTGACCACCTGAGTGGGAATAACCTGTACAAAGATTTTCAGTCAGGATTTAGAAAACATCATAGCACAGAAACAGCTCTGGTTAGAGTCACTAATGATCTTCTATTAGCTTCGGACAATGGTCTAGTTTCTGTCCTTGTCCTGTTAGATCTTAGTGCTGCATTTGATACAATTGATCATAACATTCTATTACAGACACTAGAACATAGAATCGGGATTAAAGGAACAGCACGGGAATGGTTTAAATCCTATTTGTTGAACAAATTCCAGTTTGTTCATGTTAATGAGAAATTCTCCACATGCACAAGGATTAGCTATGGAGTACCACAGGGTTCTGTGCTTGGTCCAATTCTGTTTAGCCTATACATGTCTCCTCTAGGTGAGATTATTAGAAAGCATTCTTTTAATTTTCATTGTTACGCAGATGATACTCAGCTATATATGTCCTTAGAACCAAATGAAACAAATCAACTAGTCAAAATTCAGGGTTGTTTAAAATACATCAAATCCTGGATGTCCCAAAACTTCCTTCAACTAAACTCCGATAAAACCGAAATTCTTATTGTTGGGCCTAAAAATCTGAGAGAGACACTATTGAGTCAGATAGCCACCCTGGATGGCATAACATTAGCTTCAGATTTTACTGTGAGGAACCTTGGTGTCATCTTTGACCAGGATCTCTCTTTTACATCATACATTTGAGGAGTGCAGACGTGTTTTCTCTCTTTTCTCAGACGTGTTTTCTCTCTCCCACTCTGCTTTTGCTTGCAGTGTCCTTGTCTTGTCTTTTTCTGAGCACCCTGATCTGCTATTCTGGAATAACATTTTTGAACATGGAGCTAATCAACTGGTCACTCAGCGCATTGGACAAAATGTTTTCACAAAGGAAAGAATCTCCGGGAGAACCACTCTGCCCCTTGGGGACTTTTGCCTCCGGCTACGTGCGGGACGCGTGGGATTCCTGGTGCCCCGTGTGTCTGGAGCCTCTGTCCATCGAGGATGCAGAGGATCTATTTATATTTTAGACTTTGATAACAGGGCTACTCATGATTGGCTTTGGTGGTGCCCTGCTTCATCGGAAGATTGGAAAGATTGGAAAATCTGCGTCCGGCTCATTAGCGTGTCCACCGGCCGTGGAGCTGCAAATGCTGATGGGGGCCATGGTTACTCGGCTGACGGAATTACACCAGAGGATGGTCCGGATTGAAAGACTGACAATTAACATCTCAGCTCGTTCGAATGATTTGCATCAGAGGATGACCCGGATTGAGGGACTGATCAGTAACATCTCAGCTCGTTCGGATGCCCGGATTGCAAGACTGACTAATAAGATCTCAGCCCGTTCGGAGGAAGACAAGAGACTGAGGAATAACATCTGCAGACAGACTGAACACTTGGTGAATATAGTGACAGCCTTGTCTGACAGGCTTGAGGAGATGTCATGGGTACCCCCTGGACCCACAAGAGGCGATGAAGCCTGAGTTCTGACCGATTGGACTATTAGTATTAGTACATTTTAACAATCCTTGACTAGAATTGGCTGTGTATTATTCTAACCCTTCTCCCTTTCCCCCTCCCTTCCCAGGTCCAATCTAGCTCACCAGCTGTGCCTCTATCTCCTTTCCCTTATTGTGTCTCCGTTCAAGGACAACTGTTGGACTGACCTATAAACATCTTGGTCGGCCTCAGCCATACCTCTATAGACAACACTTCACTATACTGATGCAGATACACCCCTGTATGTCATTGCTATTATTGAGTATTATAGGATTGTGTATAACAATGCAATGTGTATGTATATGATATATGTATATGTTTGTATGAGTGTGTGCGAATACCTTAACTCTATTATTAGTATTAATATTAATTTAAAAGGTAAACCACAGTACAGCCGTTGTTTAGTTATGAATGTGTCAGCCTCAGGTACACACCCACTTATTTATTTTCCACCCTACTTGTTTGCTTAGTTTCAGCATCTGGTTGCCAAGCAGATGATTCCATCGTCTTGTAGCTACACAGAGGAGAACAGTCACCTTAATCCTTATGAACAGGTTGACAGTGGCTCCTCCTCTGAAGAAGACAGTGAATCAGAGGAGGTTAGCTCCGTGGTATAACTCAGAGATCGGCAGCCTAAAGCACAGGACCAGACAACTAGAAAGACAGTGGCGTTCCAACAAAATAAATGTAAACTGCATAGCATGGAGGGACAGTCTAATAATATATAAAAAAGCACTTCATATTATATATTACATATTATTCCTCCTTAATTGAGGAAAACAAAAACAACCCCAGGTTTCTTTTCAGCACTGTAGCCAGGCTGACAAAGAGTCATAGCTGTATTGAGTCTACTATCCCCTTAAATCTCAGCAGCAATGACTTTATGTACTATTTCACTAATAAAATTATCACTATTAGAGAAGACATTCATCAACGACCCATTTCAAATGTACCCTATATGTCTAAGATTCTCGAAAAACATTGTGGCTAAACAATTATCTGACCACCTTAGTGAGAATAACTGGTACGAAGATTTTCAGTAAGGATTCAAAAACATAGCACAGAAACAGCTCTGGTTAGAGTCACTAATGATCTTCTCATTACTACTGAGTCAGATAGCCATCCTGGATGGCAAAACATTAGCTTCAGATTCTACAGTGAGGTGTCATCTTTGACCAGGATCTCTCTTTTACATCATACATTAAACAAATTTCTAGAATTGCCTACTTTCACCTTGGAAAAATAAAATAAAATAATAATAATAATAATAATAATAATAATAACAACAACAAATAAAATTAGAAGCATCCTCTCTCAGAGCGATGTGGAGAAACTGATTCATGCATTTGTTACCTCTAGGCTGGACTACTGTAACTCCTTACTTATAGGATGTCCTAACAGACCCTTATAAAGCCTACAGCTTATTGAAAATGCTGCAGCCAGAGTTCTGACAGGACTTAGAAAGAGAGATCACATTTCTCCTACATTAGCTTCTCTGCACTGGCTGCCTGTAAAATGTAGGATAGAATTTAAAATTCTCCTACTCACAAACAAAGCACTTAATGATAAAGCTCCTTCTTATTTTAAAGACCTAATAGTTCCTTATGCACCCGGACATTTATGCTCTAAATGTAGAACGGGAGGCAGAGTTTTTAGCTACCAAGCTCCTCTCCTCTGGAACCAGCTCCATCTTCAGGTTCGAGAAGCTGACACACTCTCCACCTTTAAGATTAGGCTTAAAACCTTCCTTTTTGATAAAGCTTATAGTTAGAGATGGTTCAGGTCACTGGCAATGATTGTTAGTCACAAGAACCATCTCTTAGTTAAGCTGCAATAGACATAGACTGCTGGGGGACTTAATTTATACACTGAGCTCCTCTGTTTACTTCTGTCTCTTCTGTCCAATAACCTCCCATCATTGTTCCTTGTTTTGTTCCATGTTTAACTAACCTTGTCTCTTTCTCTCAAGTAGTTGTGCGCTCGCTCTCTCTCTCTCTCTCTCCCTCTCTCTCTCTCTCTCCCTCTCCCTCTCTCTCTCTCCCTCCCTACCTACCTACCTACCTTCCTACCTACCTACATCATCGAACTCAGAACTATGTGTCTGTGATGGGCAGCTGCGGATCCAACCATCCCGCCTGTATCCTTTGTCAGGTCCAATCATCCTGCCTGTGCTCTGTTGTTGCTCAGTTTTTCTCTCCCCTCACCCCAACCGGTCGAGGCAGATGGCCGCCCACATCCAGCCTGGTTCTGCTGGAGGTTTCTTCTTCGTTAGAGAGGGAGTTTTTCCTCTCCACTGTTGCTGTCAAATTAAAGGCTTGTTGTATGTGGGATTTGTTGGGTTTAGTTCTGTAAGGTCTTAAACCTTACCTTGTAAAGTGCCTTGAGATAACTTTGTTGTGATTTGGCCCTATATGAATGAATTTGAATTGAAAATGTTTAAGTCTGATATCTGTGTGATACTTCTAGCACGAAGCCTCATAAACAACTTGTATCACTAAACAGCTTTACTCTCAGGAGATTTCATTATCAACAGATGCTTGAGAGAAAATCTGAAACACAATGTGATTACTCAAACAAAAAGGGCAGAATAATCAGATTACCTTGGCCAGCAATGTCTTTCCACATCCTGGAGGTCCAGCCAGCAGCACTCCAGATGGAGCACTGAGCCCCAGAGAGCTGAACTGCTCTGGAGAACGTACAGGAGCCTAAAGGGATGCAAACAAGTGAAACAGGTCAAGAATAAACCTCAGATCCGATGGGTCCAGTCTAACACTGTGCAGCAGTTGCTCAAGAGGTAGAGCTGTCATCCACAATCATTGGAAAGCCAGAAATCGTATCCTTGGGCAAGACACTAAACTCCGGTATCAGCATAAGCTGCATAGCAGCTCTGCCCTTTGAATACGACTAGGTAGAAAAGCGCTGTACAAGTGCAGGACCATTTACTGTCACATTGAGTGGAGAATAGATGCTACGAAGTGACCAGTGATGGCCCAGACTCACTGGAACCAGACAGGATAACAGCATTTATCAAACAGAGTATTGGGAAGACTGAGGTCGGCAAAACACAGTCGCCAGGTCGCCAGTCCATCGCAGGGCAACACATAGACAGACAAGCATTCACTCACACACTCACACCTACGGGCAATGGAGAGAGGCCAATCAACCTAATGCACGTGGGAGGAAGCCGGAGAACCCGGAGAGAACCCACGCAAGCACGGGGAGAACGTGCAAACTCCACACAGAAAGGCGCCAGGGTCGCCTCCGGGAATCGAACCCAGAACCTTCTAGCTGTGAGGCGACAGTGCTACCCACCGCACCACCGTGCCGCCCTTTCAGTCTGAATGCCTGGTTCTGTAAAGACACCAGCTCCACCTTAAAGGAAAGCGGGATCAATTCCAGAACAACCTCAAGTGAAGCGAGTAATGCTGTTTTCTACAACTCCGAAGCTTAGCTTATGATTAGCTGGCTCTGATTGTAGCACAGGATAAGTCACAGCGTTCCTCACCAGTATGGCCATGGTGAGCTCCTCTCTGACGTCCTGCAGGGCTCCCACATCCTCCCAAGTGACATCAGGCACGGTAGCAAAGCCCTCCCTTTTGGCTGAGGGCTGGACACTGGCCAAAGACCCCTGAAAGTCTGACATGAGGATGGACACGTCGGCCAGCTCCTCCTCAGACAGCGTCTCTGTTGTTTTCAACAGGCGAAGCAGGTGCCACAGCTCCCCCTGCTGGACACAGCAGAAGCAACATTTACTTGGTATCTTACTGCCTGAGTAAATGGTTAGTAGCCTGTATGTTACCACGTGACCTGACAAGTGTTCAGAAGTGAAGTCCAAGCCAATCATCACAAAGCACACAGTCAATTTAAGGTCCCTGTAATCTAATTTAAAGTCTGACTTCTAGAACTACAAGGAGTATCTATTCTCTATTAGTCCAAATTTTTCTTACTTCTAGGCAGAAGTACTGTAATGTCCTAAATTATAAAAACCTTGTCTGGATCACATATCCTCTGCACTGGTTTCCTGTAAATTGATGGACAGAATTTTAAATTCTTCTTTTTACATGATCAAGCGCCATCCTATCATAATGTATCAACCTCACAGTTCCTTATATTCCCAACAGAATACTAAAACTTTTAGTCCAGTTTTTCTTTTCTTAGACTTGGCCTAAACCTTAGTTTATTGATAATAGTCAGAGATGGTTCAGCCCCTAAAGACTTTGATGTTGGGTGACCTATATTTTGTACCTGCAAAGGATCCTGTCCAGACTCTTGCTGAAGTGTTAAGTTCATGTGTGTGGTCTGTTGCTCTTTCTCAGTGTCACCAGGCTCAGACTGAGCTCTGCTTGTTAGCATATCCTTGGCAGAACTCTGGTTTTGGCTTGTTGGTAACTCCAGTAGAACTCTGTTGACGGCGCTCATGGCGGCTTGGCGGCACAGAGCCATGAGGTCGGCTCCCACGTAGCCTGGTGTAAGATGGGCCAGCTGCTGATAGTCAAAATCCTTTGGTAACTTTAGCTTTCGACACAGTGTCTTCAAGATTCTAAAAGAAAACAGCAAATTCTGGTAATTAGTCATTCTGTAAGTGTGTCAGAGCACGTCAGACTAAAACTGAACATATTCAACAATTCATCAACATAAAACATTAATGTATCGTTCCCAAATTCCTTTTCCATGGACAGCTGACCTAAGACGAGCTGCTTTATCAGGGATCCCAAGGCAGATCTCTCTGTCAAAGCGTCCTGCTCTGCGCAGGGCCGGGTCGAGGGAGTCCGGCCTGTTGGTAGCCCCGATGACCAGGACCTGAGCTGTCACAGTTAGACTGTTTAGGTCTGAGAGGAGAAAGAAAAAATTCACCATCATTTAACCTACAGTAGAAGACAGCTGATTTCATTTTAAGCTCATCCAGTGTTGATGTCTTCATGTTACAGCAGATGACCATAGAGCTAACGTCTGGCTTCTTGGGACTTTCTCTCCAGAGTTACCTCATTCTTTACAGGCTCAGCAGCTGGACTAGTCCACGCTGTCACTACGTCTTTATATAACATTTCTCTGGTGAAGAGGTTCATTAAATTTGTCAAACTGATTTCTCTAAGGAACAGGTTGTGTGTGTTAGCTGTCAAATAAAACCACTCCTACAACAGCACATATTCAAACAATGGCTCCAGAGGTAAAGTAGCTGTCCTTTTAATCAATTCCTGCCTCCCTGGGTCGTGTGCCTGTGTGTCCTTGGGCAAGGCACTGAAACTTAAGTTGCCCCCAGTGTGTCAGCTGGAGCTGCAGAGCATATGTTTGAGCGAATGGGTGAGTGTGATGCGGTGTTTAAGCACTTTGACAACGGGTCAGGTAGAAAAGCTATGAGACCATTTAACAAGATAGATCCACAGTTGTACCATCCAGGTTGAGCAAGTGTAAGCATATTCATACAATAAGTAAACATAGTATGTGGTACCATCCATGCAGGTGAGCAACTGGGCTACTATCCTCCTCTCCATGTCCTTGGAGGCCACTTCCCTCTTAGGGGTTATGGCGTCTATCTCGTCTATAAACAGAATGCAAGGAGCTGAGCTCTGCATGGAGAACAAGAGTCAAGAACAGTTATGGAAACTACTGCACATCTTTGCTAAAAGCATTTGACATTGACATTTGACAGCTGAGGTTTATAGATTTATTGCTTATTAGCTGGTAGTGGCAAGTTGAGATGTGACCCACGATGTCCCACGAATTCTTAGCATGAATTTGAAGATGTTATGTGTGGGAAAGCGCATTTTTCAGGAAAACTAAAATCGTCTCAATCTATTACGAGTTGTGTTTTTGTTATTAATTTATTATTAAATGTATATGAATGAACTGACACTCTTTGGTGCCCTTCAGCAGAATAAGGGGGATGGCCTACTCACTAGTGCCAGGTCAAACAGCTCCCTGAGCTTCTGCTCAGACTCCCCGGACACGCCAGACACCAGCTCTGGAGCAGACACCTTCAACATGGGCAGCTGCAGCTCCTGACACACAAGCATATTACTGTAACCAACACTGGCGCACTTGGTTATAAAACAGCATACAACCAGACAACATGGGTTTAGAGTCCTACCCACACATGGGAAGGACATAAAGATAATTGAAAATGAACAAAAGAAATCAGAGTAAGTTCCTTAATTCAATTCAGTTCTATTTCATTTGGAGCGCGTAGCACCACTTCACAACATTAGTCATGTAAGACATTACACAACTGTACAGAAAACCCAACATGAAATGCTGTCCCTGTTTGTTGACTCACCCCAGCGATGGCCTGGGCCAGCAGCGTCTTTCCACAGCCAGGAGGTCCGTGGAGGAGGAAGCCCCTTGGAGGAACCATTCCCAGCTGCTGGTACACCTCTGGGTGCCGCATGTGGATCAGTAGTTTACATACTTCCTACAGCACAGACATACACCGGTGCCTTTAGTTTTAGCAGAAAGCTTAACTCATACATTAACAAAGCACAAACTGCTACTGACCGTTAAAGTCTCTTCGTTTCCTCCCACGTCTTCAAACTTGAGGACGGGATACTGGAGCTCTGGGGACTTGTTCTTTGCTGAGACACAATTCAATCTGCTTACAACTATAGGTCCCAGACACATTTACATTCCTAATGCACTAGTTCATTAATCCAACGACCAAACATTACACAAATGTCAGAAGAGAGAGTGATTGAGTGATGAATATGAAACATACATTGAATTACATGTCATTCCTGCTTTAATCAGACCTAAGAACCCAATTCCACAATCTGGAAGGCACTGTTAAATGTTTTCTAGCAGTTACATTCTTTTGTGCTTTGTGTATGACAATGACTGAAATTCCTAAGCTGTTTGGATTTTAAGTGTTTTAAATTTAATGTGGTGTACAGAGAAAATTAATTCTAAAAGGCGTGATAACTTGCAACTTTACAGTTAAACTAGATGGTGCAGTACCTTTCTTATTCAGGCTGCGAGCCTCAGCAGTGGAGCTCTTTGTCCATTTCTTGGACATTTTATGCGACTTCTTCGGCTCCAGCATTGAAACATCTGTCTGTTGAGGATAGAAACAAATGGCAGTGAGTGGTTCACTCCAAAACACCAAGTATGTAGATGTTAACACATTGGCCTCCTGCCTCTTGTAAAGTCTCATTTGCCTCAGTCTCTTTTACTGATGTGTGCATCAGTCACCTGAACTTATATCTATCTACAAATTACTAGGAGCTGGTCCAAACAGCCCACAGAGTGGAAGAATATCTACTAATTTACACAAACATCTCTTACATCTGCAGCTGTAGCAGTTGGGCCCTCGTCACATAGATCGATAAGCGTGGTGCCTTTCCCAGGTCTTCTGCCTCTATCAATGAACCAACCACCTCTGGAAACCATAGTTCTCGAACTGAGAGGGAGGTTCTTTGTGCTGAAAGTTGGACTGTCTATGTCCTGGTCTCTTGTGGGAGAGTTGTTACTGGAGTCAGGGTTTCCCTTCCTGTACAGTGATGTGAGGGAGCTATTCATGTGGTTGCTGGGCTGTGAATGACAAAAGACAGCAGTGAGGACAGACAAGCACTCACATGACAGAGAAATATATCCGTCACACCCCTATCCTACATGTGACCTCCTACATCATTTTTTTACCTGGTTCTCCATGATCTGGTCATTACTGTCTGAGGACTGCTCTGAGCTACTGCCATTCCTATGGAAACAAGTTTGTGTGGCATTACTTGTACAGTGTGAACAGACATGAGATGTGGTCTCAGTGCTTCAAATTTATGGAAGTTTTTCAGAATCAAAATCCAATTCACAATACATTTGGCAATTCGATATGCAAGTTGGTCAATTTGAAAATGCATTTTACATTTTGCAATTCAATATTAAAAGTGGCAATTCAGTACTTAGTTTCATAAATTAAAATGATTTAAAAAACTTAATAAATTGCAACCCGTATTGTCAGTTTTTTGTAGTCTTTATTCAAATGGCAATGAATTTTGCAATTGACAATTCAATATGCTATTTGGTCATTTAATTTGAAAATGTGTTTTGCAAATTAAAATACAATATGCAATTGGCAATTCAAAATGCATTTTGAAAATGCATTCTGCAAATGGAAATGCATTACTAAAAAGTGTTGATTAAATACCCAGCTTCATTAATTAACCATTTAAATAAAAACTTAATCAACTGCATTTCATTTTCTCACGGTTTAGAGGTGTCTTTATTCAAATGCGACAGCAGACAGCCGGAATGCATTGCATGATCTGTGAACACGCTCCAAGAGTCTCAAAATTAAAAGAGTCGTTTAAACTTGATTGGCTGGGGTTAAACTGTCCTAATCAATCAGAGCCCACTGCTGCAACTTCAGAATGACGAAACCAGCGTTTGCCCCATTTTAACTCCATTGACCTCTGGTGGGTGATATTAATAGATTTAATGAGCATCCAACTTACTTGACCACTGTCTGTACCTGTCCGAGATCAGTACAACCAATAAGATGCTGTTACAAAAAGTGATTCATGCCAATATGTTTTGATCGGAAGCTTATTTCTTCCTTAATTTAAGTTCATGGAGCTCTTCTTGTTAATAATAACAGATTTGAGTTTAATTGACCCCTATCTGGAGCTGTCTGAGGCCAGTACAACCAGTATGATGCTCGTTTCACGTTGCAAAAAAGTGCTTTTGGCTCTAATAATCACTTTTTGGCAACGTGAACACGTCTTACTGGTTTAACTAGTCTCAAACAGGTGTAGAAAGTGATAAGATGTACTACACGCTCATTAAATCTGTTAATATAAGCCAGCAGAGGTCCATGAACCTAAAATAAAGGGAGAAAGAATTTTGATTTAATCACTTTGTGGCAATATAAAACTAGCATGCTGCTGGTTCTACTGGTTTTAGATCAGATGGACTGGATATTTATTACATCTGTAAATATAACAAAGCAGAGCTCAATGTATTTAAAATAAAGCAGAATTAAGCGTCTGATCAAAAGCTTTTGGCTCTAATAAATCACGCATTGGCAAAATGAAAGCATATCACTGGTTTAACTGGTCTCATGCAGATATAAAAAGTGGTGAAACAACTTGGTGGTTTCTTGTGCCGTTTCAATCAGACACAAAATGTGTAAGAACAAACATGTTGCAGCAATATTGGGTCATAGATCCGAGTCCTAGCATCACGTATGATACGTATAATGAAATTCCTTATGCAGAATCCATTTTCAGATTTCTTATTGAATTGCAAAATGTAAAATGCATTTTCAAATTGAATGACAAAATTGCATATTGAATTGCCAATGTTCAATGACAAATGTATTGTGAATTGGAGTTTGAGTCTGAAAAACTTCCATACAAATCTGGCAAATAGCTAAATTGACTCACCCTGTGTCATGGCTGTGCTTGGCCTTCTTAGCCAAGTGTTTGCTCTCCAAATCATTCAGCACAGATTCCTTCATGATGGCTTCATATACTAGAAAAAGCAAATCAGAACTGATAAATGGACAGAATCCAAAGTCAGGCCACCGAAACGTGGATGGACTCGTCCTCACACAAGGCTGGAGAGGTTATGGTTGTGATTATTTTACCTGAAACAAAGACTTTAGAACAAAAATAAGAATGTAATAAAGTCTCCCTGTGGTTCCTGCATCTCTTCTCCATTATCGGTTTCCCCTGCCAACAAGTGCAAGTTGCAAGAAACAAACTTTAGACTACTGTTGCTTCTTACCTTTCTCTACTTGAATCCTAAAAGCTGACTTGTTTCTTCTGCCATACTCCATTCTATAGACACAAACACAGTCAGCCCAAAATGTAATAACTCTTTATTTCCTCACAAACACAGAAAAGACATCCTACTTAAACCACTATTGTCCTTTAGAGGTTGCTGCTGTTCAGGCTTCATCTTTTTAAATCACAGGTATCACTTCTGAACATGTCACAGGACAATGAAAATGCTAGACCCTTGTTCTGAAGACATAACAGGACATGGAGTAGAATCACATCTATAATAATATGTCCTTGACCTGCACATATTTGATATGGTATCTTTTTAATCCACAGGAGATCACTGTCCTGTGTAACTTGCCGGTATCGTTTTTGAAGTTCCAGGGCCATGGCTGAAAGGTCCACATATTCACTGTTGCTGGATTCCAAATACTGAAAATAGAATTTAGAGAGGACAGTTCAATGACAAGCATGTAAACATAATGTATTTCAAAGAAAGAACCACATGTCTGATATCATGATATTGTTTTCTCTGCCATATTTCTGCAAATACATTATTCAGTCAGGTAAGGCAGCACCCACAGGAATTTTAGAGTAAAGTGCCCTCCTTGGTGAATGGCTGAAGAGTTTTTTATGTGTTGATTACCAATTTGTTAATACTGTTGTATTTGGGAAGAGTAAAACGTATGTGTAAATACACAATAAGAGAAACTAAAGTGTCAGGGTATAAAATAAAGCAAATATTTTAAAAACAGTCTTGTACCTGCTCCACTCGGTTTCGAAGGCGACCATCTAGACAGCCTCCACCTCGATTTTTCATGTCCGTCCTTCTAACAGGAAGGATGTGCAGTCATTCACAAACGGCATGTAAGACACTACAGCGAGCTCACGCAGACTAAACATTTAATTAATGTTTACCAGGACAAATTATAAAATGCTCTAGTCTGATAATTTTTGATTCTTTACTAAAACCCGACAAAATCATTTTTGGTTATATTTATTAGCTATTCAAAAAACACTAAATCATAATCCACCCATGATAAATTCGCAACAGAAGAATCAAATTACAGCAATTTCTTGTATTGATACTATATGACGTGAATCACAATTATTGTTGTACCATTACTTAATAAAAACATTATTTCCAAGAACCGTGTCAATGTGCTGCACAATGAGGCCGAAACAGTTAAACACATGGAAAATGGGTAAAAGCTGCATAAGAGCTGCAAATAATCTGTACCAAACATTGTGAATTAAAAACAAAGGAAAATACCAATGTCTTAAACCTGTAACGAGCTGACGAAGATCACTGTAAAACGGTGACAAAAAGTCCGATAGAAAAACACTGACAAGAAGACATGTTGATCGGGAAGTAAACCCAAACAGAATCACACAGAACCAATCGGTGTAAACAGCTAAATGAGACTAAAACCAGTTTTACCAAGGGAACATGTGTTTTGTTTCTTGATACTTACCCCCCACGGTAAACGTCCCGTAAACCAAAGCTCAAACAACGTGTCTACAGAACCACACATTACCCGGAAACAAAATTAATGTATCTGGGTTAGAATTTTCAAAATAAAACATTATACCTAAACTGTTCTTGTTTAAACTGTTTTCTGATTAAGAAATTTAGTATTTTAGTATTTAGTATTTGTTCATTATTATTAGGCTTTAACAACGTTCCTCACATTATACAGTTTTCAAATTTTATGAATGTAAAAATGATCAAATAAAAATTATTCGCACAGCAAGAATGTGATGTGACTTGAGCAATTAAAATTGATCCCTCAAAAAGCTGACGAGACGCTGACGTTTTGACATTTCTGCGTCAACGTGAAATCTTGAAGAGGAAGGATTCAAATGTTTCTCGTGTGTCTATAATAAAGCTTCACCTGAAGGGGCTGTGGTAGCGCTGATGTTACTTTCACTTCCTCGTCTGATTGATTGACAGCTGCTCTTCCTCGTTGTATGCGCGTGAAGCAGTCATGAAGGACGGTACCGGGGCCGATGACCCAGCGGAGCTCTCCCGCCAGGAGCTTTGTGGCGCTTATGTCAACTTTTACCGTCAGCTATGTAAAGAGGTGGGGCCGTGCCGCGACGACTGGCTTCTGGGCCGAACGGCGCAGTATGTGGTGAGGGAACCACAATCCACTGACGCTTTCACCGTGTTCCGGTTCTACCACGCTGTGAGCGACGGCCTTGACGCTCTGGGCGCAGACTGCAAAAGATACCTGTTGGCCTTTATAAAAGCAGCGGAGCTGCTGGAAACTCTCTGCGTCAATTTGTTCCTTCAGCCCTGGAAAAAGGAGATCAGGACTGTCAAGGTGGAGTTTTTGTCTGTACTGCTTGTCTCTTCTACCGCTACTTCAGGCTCTGTAGTGACGTCATGTGTGGAACGTAAAGGATGCTCTGGGTCAAAGATTCGGGCTCTTCTGTAGAGCCAAACGTTATTCCAATGGGGCAGGAGTGTTCCTGACACGATTTATGAGCTAGTAATTAGGAACTAATTTAAGTGGGAGTGAGTCTTAACTATTGATTTGGTTGTTTTCTGAGAGCATTCCATGGCACAGAGTGAACTACTGTAACTGTCCCACAGGATGAGCATGTGATGATATTGTACATTGCAGAGGTTTGTAACTCAGTGACTGCAGCATCCATTCATCTGTCGCCATACCCAACACACACTCAGAGCCAGTATTAATTTTTTTAATTGACTGTCATTTAGGAAGTCACAGACGGCTGCTGACTCTCTTCAGTCCAGTTATTTTCCTTTGTTTACTGTCAGTAGTTAATGTGTTTGTACATCTTATAAGCATTTACCACCTGGGTGACGTGTAAGCCTGACAGCATCATGTTAATGTGATTGGTCACATGTTTGAAGCTGTAAGAGAATAATTTATATGAAATGCTTTTGTGTGTATTTCAGACCTTTACAGGCCCGTTTGTTTACTGTCTCCTGCCAGTTCTCAACAGTTCTACAATTAAATCTGTCCTGGCTTCCATTGGATACTTACCGCATGGTGACACTTCGAGGTAGGATCCTTGTTACGGAACCAGGCTCTACTTTTCTCTGGTCTTTTACCTTATAACCGATGTCTAATATTTTGCAGTGAGTTCACCCTCAGTGAAGACGCTAACCCAGACAAGGCCATGCAGGTGGGCTTTGAGCTGCTGCTGGCCAGGGTGGAGTGTTACCACTTCCTGGAGCTGCTGGAAAAGGATCAGCTGGGACCACAAGTAAGAGTGGACAGTGACTGCTACTTATTACTGCTACTACCTATTCACTGATTCTAATAAACCTAAATGTTAGTTTATAAAAACTAAGCAGTATGTGTACCTGTGCCTTGTATGTGCATCGACCTCTGGACAGGAAATCTCTGTGTATTAAGGAGGGAGTGAGAGAGGCATTTCCACCTTACTGCCTATTATTATTATTATTATTAATAATAATAATAATAATAATAATAATACATGTTTTAGACTTGGGATAAAACAAACCTTTATTTTCTCTACACTGGGTCTGTTTTCAGTACAGCAAACAAAAGTGAATTATTTTTCATTTTAATTCATTCCAGCACTTTTGGACGCGACTGAACAAATAGTATAATTTCTTTTTAGCGTCAGAGACATGGTCAAAGATCATATGTACTGAGTTTGTGATGTTTGTTGTCCTTTTTCCAGGAGTGGATGGAGGTTCTCCAGAGGAGAGCAGGGCAAAGAAAAACACGTAAACCCTCAGACAGGAAAACAGCCGAGCCTCAGGAAGAGGAGACAACGAATAAGGAGGAAGCAAATGTAAAGGACATACAAAGAGTAGGTGTAAAAACTGAGCAGTGATAGGACAGGAAGTGGTCTATTACACGGAGCAACACAAACCAATTAATTTATAACCCATAACCCAGGTGGTGTAGTTAGAACAAAAATTATCATGGTCAATATTCGTTGATGAATAAATACTAACTACAGCCAGACACACGTTCTTTCCTCACTGCTTGTGCAGATGCTGATGTGTGGGAGCGGAGTCATGTAAAACATGTAAATGAGCAGGCATTAGAAAGAGGGAGAGGAGACAGGAATCCTGGCGGATGCCTGCCCACTGTTGCGTTGGTAGTAAAACGAGTACAAATACCTGCCACATGAGCCAGGAACCTGCCCAACACGTCTAACTAGGCTCAAACCTTTTGTTCCTTCCTCCAGATTCCTCTGTACTCGTGTCCCGATGCAAGGCCCCCACAGCCCAAACCTCGCCGTGGCCTGGTCAACACAGACCCTTCCCTCATGGAAATGCAGAGAACCTACCCGGACCTGGCCTTCAGGGGCCGTCCTCTGGTGTCGGACAAACCTCGCCCAGCAAACACCAGCTGGAACAGCACCAAGGATGCTCACACTGCTGACAACAAAACCGCCGCTGTGTGCAGTGAAAACTACAGTAACAAAGCTCCTGATACAAGAAGTGGTGGGGTCCCTGACCCAGGAAGCACGGCTAGCAGCATCAATGGGCCTAGCGGGCCCCAGGTACCGTCTCAGGTCACACCGCAGACTTTGGGCTGGGAGCAGTGTCAGACTGCCGCAGGTAACACAAGCTCTGATAGGTCAACATGTCATATAAACCAAAAGTAATTTTTTTCCTTGTGACAAAATAATAATAATAATAATTCAATGTCAACATAACCTTTACAGACAATAATTTGCTCAAACCCGAGCATTCCCTACTAAGTTCTGTGGACGAGGAGCAGGACCTGAGAGACCTGGCACACAGGATGGGCCAGAACCATGAGGCTGGGGAGGAGGTTAAGAACCCAACTACCGATAAAAAGACATGGAAAAAGGAAAAGAACCTAAGGAAGCCTGTGACTGAAACGACTCCATTGCCAAGCTGCGATGCCAGTAGATGCACCAGACCCTCACAAATGGATCCCACGCCCCTGAAAGAGCCAAAGCAGCCTGGCAGGGTCCACTTCTCCCATGGCACCATCCTCTCTGCAGGACAGCAGGGAGATGGTTCTGGAGCAGACCCGGGGCAAGGGGAGGAGCGGATGGCCCACAGTTTTGTCTTTATCAAGTCTTACAAGAAGTAATAAATTTTTTCTTTAAGAGGATTAGACAGCGGCATTCACATATTATTTAAATCTCAGTTTCAGAGTAAACTGGATGAATAATGTGTGAGCAGCCACCTTAAAATTAGACGACGTTGGGTGAATCAGATCAGATTTGGGGTGTACATAGCTCTGGTCCTAGAAACAGTATCATGTTTGCTGGTTTTGCGATACATTTTGGTGGTGATCTGGGGTTTGGACTTTTCCAGTTTCATCAGAACTGTCTTGACTTACTGTGAGGAGCTACTGTGAGTCCCAACCGCTCTGCTAGTGCTGTGTGGACAACCCAGGTACTGCTACCATCCAATCTGTCTGTGCTGATATAATAAAACCGTTTCTCTCAAAATGAAAACCTCAATGCTCCAAAAGTTCAGACTCACTGATATGACATGAAAACACACTTTATATCTATTACTAATCCCACATTTCGACCCCTGTAACCCAGGACCATGTAGTAATGTCTAAAGACTATCAAAGAGTCCAGGATACACAGAGACACAGAAAACATGGACTCACATCCGAACTGTTCCAGATCACTTCCCTCAGCTCAATATAGTGTATGAGATCAAGAAGTAAGATACATAATTCTGTCAGCATTACAGACATTTATAAGATCTCTTTTAAGAAAATGAATGACAAACATTTTAACTGTACAGGTTCCAAAATCAGTTTTTCTCATTCATGAATTATTCACTGGTCCCTTACAAGAAACAAATCTTATTAAAGTACATCCACAGTTAAACAGGTTTATATGAGACAGAACTGTCAATAAAATAAGTTGAGTAAATGACACACAATGTTGAACATACCATTTTTTACATTTTGCTTTAAAAATTTAGGGTACCTGTTAAGTTGCTGCCTGAAGCTTTTTCACTGTGCAGATTATGGACATCCAATAAAACAAACCCTAACCCGGAACTGGGCATCACAGACGGTCGGCTGCAAGGATCCTGTCACGGTTTTTCTCATACTGGTGTAGCATCTTCTGGAGGTCATGGTCAGCAGGGATCACCTACACACACACACACACACACACACACACACACACACACACACACACACACACACACACACACACACACACACACACACACACACACACACACACACACACACACACACACACACACACACACACACAGCAAAAATAAAAAACAGCAGCTGGTAAAACTGAGGGTGGTAAAATCATGGGACAAGGAGGTGTAGTGTAGAAAGAGTGTGGAAAGGCATTCAAAAGCAGTGTACACACAAAGTGGAGACTGACACTCACCAAGATGGGAGCAGGAAGAGGGACAGTGGTTTTCTTAATGAGCCAGTCCTCATACAACTGATGGATGGACTCCAGATACTCCTGGGACGCACACACAGGATTAGACTCCTTTTGAACATACAGTGTGTAAAATATAAAAGCTCAGTCATGACAGGTTTAGTGTCCTCACCAGTGGAATGACTTTCTCTTCCTCTCGGCATCTCTGCTTCAGTCGCTCATGGCAGGTCTGAGGAGACGTCTGCAGGTAGACTGCAGCAACCACACAAACGGTTTCCGGTTATCCATATTATTAGGTTGAGTGTCTCCTAGTATATTCCATGTCATTGTAAGTGTCAGTAACACTGTGTTCTTGTTTGAGTCAGTCTTCTCACCAATTAGATCAACAGGGATGGAAATATTGGTTATGATCCAGTTGAACCACTCACTGAGAACAGCATAGTCCACTGCTGGCATTTTCCCACTGGAGAAAAGGGTGACATCAGAATTTACCGAGTTGAAGTAATGACATGAACATGAACTCAACACATTTGATTCTTTTAACGACAGCTGTAGTCTGAAGTACTGCTTTTTGTTGTTCAGATTGAGTCTGTTTTTTGTGAACACAATATCAAGATTGTTTTAACATTTTAACTTGAGGTCAAATATGATGTGATTCGGTGTACAGGTCAAGCTCACTGTTCCATGATGTCAGATGTTTACAGGATATCATGGAACCATCTTTAAAAAAATTCTACAAATGCTGAGGTTGGACCTTCTAAAGAGATTCTCCACAAAGATGTACTTGGCACTGAAGATGGACCTCTCCATCATCCGGACAGAAGCCGACTGCAAAAAACACATCTTAGTACATAGTTCATTTCACTTAGTTCATTTCCCAAGTCTGCATTGCATAAATTAGAATTGCTGTCCTCTTACGGTAGATGACAGGTGTCTATCCAGCATAGTTAGCTGAACATATGTCTGCAGTGTGATGCCCCAGCGCTCAGGATCCTGGTACATCAGAGCCTGCAGGTAAAGGACAGACAAAACCACCATCAGTTCATAACATGGAACCTTCCATATTATCAGGTCAGGGTGATCACAGAGGACAACAATACCAGAGGGTTGTGTCCACAGACATTCCTCCATTTAGAGACAGGTTCCGTAAAAACCTGAAGTGAAGATAGAGGACATGGGCAGAGCTTGAAATCAGGAGTCACTGTTTGTTTGAACCTTAAGACAGACACAGACCAAACTTATAAAATGGTACTCAAACCTAGTCCTTAAACCTTTGGATGATCACATCTTTCACATCAACCAACAGTGTAACTTTGGTAGTGATCCATCTTGATTGGAACCTAAACTATGAACACTTTTACCTCTATATTGCTGGTTTTGCTGAAATACTCGAGACATGTCGTCTTCCCACTGGCAATGTTCCCTTCAATACAGATCTGAAAACATGGTCTAACCAATGTGAGTGAAGCAGGAAATGGTGTGTGATACAATCAAATATTAGCCTATAGTTATAGCTAATTACTGTAAAACAGACCAGGCATTATACTTTATATACTGCTAGAGACTCACCACTGTTTTCTTATCCTCTGCATTTCGCACCAGCTTTCCTTGGAAGGAAGACAACATAATGAGATAATGCTTCCCAGTGTGGCCTCTCTTAGGTCAGCAGGCTACAGGCTGGTCAGAAGGACACAAAGATGTTAACCTGCACAGCAGCTGGAGCTCACTGTTAGCCTGCTACTATGATGCTGCATGGAAAACCATCAGACACTAGTGCTTCTACCATCTGATGTGCCTTTTACTAACCCCATGGGCTAAATGCACAGAGGACGTGCACGGGAGTCAGGACATGTTCTGTCTGTTGATGCTGTACAACTACAAAAAAGGCAGATTGTAAAAGTTAGACGTTTCTCATTGTGTCCCATTCTGTCTTTGGTTAGTCGCCTCCTTTACGTCTGCGTTAGGGAACCAAGCACAGCATCATTTACAGAGGAACCGAACCACCTTGAATTAAATCTGAGCACTAAGCTGTGAACACAGCCTTGTTTTCCACATCAGTATTATTGTGATATAAATTGTATTGTGATGTGCTAAGTGAAAGGTTGGCGACGCTAGTTTTATCAACGCCTCCTACCGCTTCCTTCTTCATGCTGTTAATAGCCAGGATGACTTAGTAGAACTGCTCTGACATCTTTATTCACGCGTTGTTTTGTTCCATTTGCAAAGTGACTTTCCAAACGGAGCATATCATTTGAAAGAAGGTAACGAGGAAACGTGTTCAGGTGATGAGAAGCAGCAGACCTGAGCTACACTAACCTGCTCCGCTCCTGGTACGTACAGTCCTTCCGCGATTACAGCCAGCAGCGAGTGTCGGGAGTGACGGAGACAGGGCCCCTCTGTTAAACAGCGGCCTGACACATCTAAACACATTCACACCACCACCACCGACAGCCGACATGTCGCTACATGAACCCAGAAAGCAGTACAGTCTGTTGTTGTTGTTGTTGTTCTTCTTCTTCTTCTGCTGCTGCTTCTTCTTCTTTGAGTTTACCGGCGGCTTGCATCCTAATCGTTGCAGTACCGCCACCTATCGATATCTCCGCCTCTCATATTCTTAACCCCAACCCAGAAACATTTCAAAATTTAAACAATGCTATCATTCCACTTCCTGCTCCTCCAACTTCCAGCACCCTCCTCAAACATATATCTTTGACTCCTGCTTCCCTCATACTCCTCACCCTTCCTTCCCTTTCCCTTCTATACTTGTCACACTCCATTATAACATGTTCCACTCCCTCCACCTCACCACAAAACTCACACCTCCCATCTACGTGTGCCCAATTCTTAATCTACTTAAAATGACCTGTTCTCTTCTCCCCCGCCCACCTCCCACTGTCCCCACTTTCTTTTTTATTCTATACAATTTCCGTCCTTTATCCTCTTTATCCCAGCTGTCCTGCCACTCCTTCATAAAATTCACCCACACTATGCTTTTCCCTTCAACTTTTGACAATTTAAAATGTTCCACACCTCCTGCTCTGTTGCCCTTTTGCCACTCTGTCCACACACTCATTCCCTTTTATACCCACATGCCCCGGAACCCACATCAACACTGTTTCCCTACTACTGTTCCTACTTAATAAATCCACCACTTCAAATAACACCTCCTGGTGCTACTTTGTCTCCCCTCCCCCCAGCGACTGCAATACTGACAGAGAGTCACTGCAGATGAACACCCTATTCAGCCCTCTAAGTTACACCCACCTCAGTGCTACCCTTATTGCAACCAATTCCACTGCAAACACACTTATGTGATCAGATGTTCTGACTCCGATTTCTTCTCCTGATGTTTCCCCTACCATTCCATCCCCCGTTTTGCCCGAATTTTGATCCTTTGACCCATCTGTAAATATCCAAACAAACCCCTTATACTTCATATCCACTATATTATCAAACTCTCTAACCACATTAAACTCCTCTGCTTTCCTTTTCCCCTCCTCCAACACCAACACCTCTTTCTGCCTCCATATGGGACTTTTAGGAATGTAATTCTCCATTTCCACCTCTATCTCACCTACCCTCATCTCTCTTGCCCACACTTTACCCTTCCACCCATACTTTCTCCTGTCCCAGCACCAGTCTTTTTCTCTTTTTTCTCTGGACAGTAACCCTCCTTCCCCTTCAGGCTTAACCAATAGTTCACCGCAATATGTTTTCTCCTGAGGCTAAGTGGCATGACACCTCTTTCAACCCTCAGTGCACATAGAGGAGCCCTTTTTACTGCTCCCACACATATTCTTAGGGCTCTTGCTTGTACCCCATCCAGCTCTTTTAGTACTGATCCATATACCACACTCCTATAATCCTGTCTGGTTCTTATTTTATTCTTTCTTCTTCTTTCCTCCTTCTTCTTTTCCTGCGTTTTCTTTTTTGTTTATTGGCGGTTGGCAAACTGCATAGTACATTACCGCCACCTTCTGTGTTGGAGTATGCATTATTCAGAGAACAAGAGAAAAATATATATTCCAATCTCTAACCCCGTCTCCACTACACACCTAAACACCGCTCTGTGATCTATTTCCCTCTCACCTAACAGCATCTTTATATCTATCCCTTTTCTTCTCCCTTTCAGAACTTGTCATCCTGCCTCTTTGATGTATGTGTAATGGACTGTGTATCAGAACATGTTCTACTGTTTCCTATGCTCCACACTCACATCTTCCTATTTCATGCTTCCCTAATATATATTTTAGTACTGTTTAAACCAGTATGACCAAATCTCAACCTACTAATCACATCACCCCTTTTCCTATTCCCTGTAGCTTTTTTTGCCTGCCTGTCTGCACTTTTCGTTACCCTCTTCATTACCCTCAACCCCTACATGTGCTGGAATCCAAATATACTGAACCACCACCCTACCTTCCTTATCCTCTACAGAGTGCTTAAAATTTCTGCCACCAAATCTTGTCTAGAGTTTGCATGCATGTGTCTTATGCTCATTAATGAGCTACTGGAATCAGACCATACTTCTTTCTACCCATTGTAATGCAAATAAAATGGGTTAAATGGGCAATTAATTCCCCTGTGAAAACTAACAACCCATCAGTGGTTCTCCTACTCACCCTAAACTCTGACGCCACCCTACCTTCTCTTCTACTGTTCTAGATGGATCTGTATATACTTTACTGTATATACTACTTCATTTCTTTCCTCTCTTCTCTTTTTTAACAACTCCCAGTCTACTTCTGCCTTCTTTAGTGACCATGGTGGTACTACTGAGCTTGTTATAGTTGGACACATCTACTTATCCCCAACCTTAATCTGCTGACTAGATCTTATATCGTCCTCCCAAAACTCTTGACTGACTTGCTACTTTTCTCCTGACAGGGATTTAACAACACTTTTGTAGGATGACTGTTTTCATGTCCTTTCAGACAAGCCCAGTAAGTGGCTGCTAGTTGTTGCCTCTTTTCTCCAGCAGCATTTCATTCATCTTGCCCTGTAATGCTGGAGTTGTTTTCATTGCACTGCAACATGACCACAGATAGTAAACGTCCGCCCTTCGTTTCACATTCACCTTGATGTCAAATCACTTTTACTTTTTAGTTCCGCTACTGTGCTAAACCTGCAGCATTAACACCTGAGCACGTGGTCCGACTCAGTGTACTGCGCAGACCCAGACCATATTTAAATGAATTACTATATTTATATAGACGCGTTTCACGGGAGGAGTCTGCTACTCATTCTCCTGTGATCAAATTCTATGTTGATTGGAATGTGCAAAAAAAACATGCGTAGATTTGGACTTAGTAGAGGCTGATACATCCGCATTTTTTTCTACTTACGCAGTTTTCTGGATTTGTACTTACGCAAAGTGTAGTAGGAAATCTACGATACTCTGTGATAGTTCAATGCAGCACACTCTGTGTGTACCTAAATGTGTGATGAATTTAGGGAAAAGAAAAGAGTATTTGTTATTAACCTCTAAACAACAAAGTTACTAGTGAATTTAGAACACTTTGAGGAAACACCAGCGTTCTTAGTGAAATCAAAACAGTTGTTGATCTAGTCTGTCCAAAACAATAGGAAGCTTTAGCGTCCTTCAGTACCATCCAGTGGGAAGTCTCTCCAGGTCCAGTCGCCTGAATTGAAGAGGCGGAGGATGGGTGCAGGCTTGAAGAAGAAGTTTTGTCTTTCATATTATCAAACTATCCTCTTTCAAATAATCCTAAATTTGGACTAAACTATACTTTGACAACTCAGAGTGGAGCCCAGGAGAGAGAGTCACAGTCTTACAATCCTCTCTGCATGTTCTCTACAGCCGCCACCCCATCTTAGTCTTCGTTATCGCATAGGCTATGTCTGCTCACCGACCAAGAGTAAGTTAATACCGTGTGGTTAAATAAATATCAGATCTCTCTCATAAATCATTGTTATTAAATTACTTGATAAGTGACCATCACATAGATCTCTTCCGTCTCACTGAAACCTGCCTGCAGCAGGATGAATTTGTTAGTTTAAATGAGTCAACTCCAATGAGTCACATCAACTATCATGTTCCTAGAAGTGCAGGCCAAAGTAGAGGAGTAGCAGCAATTTATAACTCAGATTTATTAATTACTCCTAAACCTAAACATAGTTATAACTCATTTGAGAGCCTCACTCTGAGCCTTTCTCACCCAGACTCTAAAACTCAGAAGCCACTTGTGGTTTGTATTGTTTACTGTCCTCCTGCTCCATATTTAGAGTTCTTAACTGAATTCTCTGAATTCTTATCTGACTTAGTTCACAGATAAAGTCATTGTAGTGGGAGACTTTAACATTCACGTAGATGTTGACAGTGTCACAAACATACAATGGAGGAAGGACCCAAATGCACAGCGTCGACTTGAGTAAGAACAGTTGTTTAATGGTCGAGGTCAGGCAGGCAGAGGTCATGCATGGTACAGGCAAAAACTGGATCCGACAGGGAGTAGACAAAGGCGAGGTCAAAAACAGGCGATGGTCAGACTTACAACACTGGACTGTCAAAAGCTGGACTAGATGCAGGGTCGGTAGCAGGACAAGGTCAAACACGATAACAAGATACTAGAACGCTGGAATGTGGATCATGAAAATGACGACAATCTGGCAAGGTGCTATGGCAAGACATGGTGCTTAAACACTAGGTGAGTAATGATTGATGGAATACAGCTGGTGATATCATGTGACTGCAAAGTAAAGCTAAAACTAATATCATGGGCACTAAATAGGAAGTGGTTGCAAAATAAAACCAGAAATGAATGGAAACAGTAACTGAGTAACGTGAGCTGTGACAGAACACCCCACCATCTAGGGCGGATTCCTAGACGACCAAAAAAAACACAACCAAGCAAGATGGGTGAAGGGAGAACTGGAGGGGGGTCGGGACAAAAACACAAGATCAAACACAAGAAGTTGCGGAAGGAGAACCAAGTCCATGAGAGGGAGGAGAGAGGGAGGGAGTCCATAACAAGAGAATGCAAAGTCCAGATATTCTCTCAGGGAGGGTGGTGGCAAGGAGAGAAACAGCACCTTTCGTGCCCAAATGACAAGGCTGGAGCCCTAGGGGGACAATATGCCCCCAGTAGCCCAACGCATGGTAGTGCTCTCCGGATGGGCGACGCTCCAAGAGACTGAGGAGGTGCGGCGGCCGGTGATGGCAGAGGCCGCGTCGCCGCCATGACAGGAAACAGCGACTTCCGGGAAGGGAGTTGCCTCCGGACAGCCAAGGTGGCCGACGACGCAGGAGGCAGCGCCATCCCTGCCACAGGATGCGCCAAGGGCCATCCAGGTGCCAGCGGGACACCGGAACCAAGGAAGAGGACAGACGTGGAACCAGAACCAGAGAGGATGGCAGACGTGGCATCGGAACCACAACCAGAGACAAGGACAGACGAGATGCCGAAACCAGGACCAGAGACAGACGAGATGACGGAACAAGGACCACTGCTGAGGGCAGACAGGAAGCCAGAGCCAGGACCAGAGACGAAGACAGAAGAGGCGTCAGGACCAGAGACGACCCCAGGCGTGAAGCCTTGGCGGACGCCGTTGGTGCTGGACCATCAGGAGCTGGAGCAGACGTAGCCGGATCCGGACCACCAGGACCTGAAGCAGACGTGGTCGGGACCCGACCGCTAGGGGCTGCACCTGCACACAATGGACCAACAGACACTGGAACCAGGAGCAGAGCGGCCACCTCCTGTCCACCGAATACTGGACCGCCAGAGACGAGCCCAGCTGTGGTCACCTGAGCACCCCCACGCCCTTCGGAGTTGACATCTGCACAGAGGGTAACAGAAGGCTCAGAGCTGCAGGCCGGCGGACGCCAGTCTGGAACCCCAGAACCTGCTGCCGGGACTGAAGTCCTTGAGGGCCGGCAGAGGCTGGGACGACCTCTTCAGGAGGGCCGACAGGAGCTGAAGCAGGAGCGACTTCAGGAGGGCTGACAGGAGCTGAAGAAGGAGCGACTTCAGAAGGGCCAACAGGAGCTGGAGCATGAGCGACCTCAGGAGGGCCGACAGGAGCTGGAGCAGGAGCGATCTCGGGGGGCCGACAGGAACTAGAACTGGAGCGACCTCAGGGGGGGGCCGACAAGAACTGAGGCGACCTCAGGGAGGCCGACAGGAACTAGAGCGAGAGCGACCTCTTCAGGGTCGACAGGAACTGGAGCAAGAGCAACCTCTTCAGGGTCGACAGGAACTGGAGCAAGAGTGACCTCTTCAGGGTCGACAGGAACTGGAGCAAGAACGGTCGTGTTAGGGAGGTCGACAAGAGCAGGAACGACCTCTTCAGAGAGGCTGACAGGGACTGGAGCAACCTCATCAGGGAGGCCGACAGGGACGAGAGCCTGGCTTGGCTGGCAGCTTTGTGCCTGGCTGGAACAAAGCTGGAGCTTGAGCATAACGTGGCTGAGCTGGAGCTGGAGCGTGACGTGGCTGAGCTGGAGCTTGAGCGTGGCCAGTTGGCTGTACTGAGGCCAAGACAGGGCTGGGTGCAGGCGAAGGTGCAGAATGAGGCGTAGACTGTGACGCAAGAACCGATGCAGACTGTGACGCAGGAACCGATGCAGACTGTGACGCAGGAATCGATGCAGACTGTGACCCAGGAGCTGATGCTGGCTGAGACGCAGAAGCTGATGCTGGCTGAGACGCAGAAGCTGATGCTGGCTGAGACGCAGAAGCTGATGCTGGCTGAGACGCAGGAGCTGAGGCAGGCTCTGACTTCTTCTCAGTGAACCCCAGGGCCTCGTGCAGTGCAGGCTTTCTGATCCTCTGTTATCTGACCATTTATTATTAACTTTTGAATTTACCATATTTGACCTTACAGCAGCTGGAAAGAAATCTTACTATAGCAGATGTTTATCTGACAACGCTGTTGCCAGATTTTAAGCAGATGATTCCATCATCTTTTGCCTCAATGTCTTGCAGCTACATATAGGAGAACCTTAATGCTTATGAACAGGTTAACTGTCTTGTAGATGATGCTGCAGCTTCTCTACGTACAATGTTAGACACAGTGGCTCCTCTGAAGAAGAGGGCAGTGAATCAGAGGTTAGCTCCATGGTATAACTTAGAGATCCGCAGCCTAAAGCACAGGACCAGACAACTAGAAAGACAGTGGCGTTCCAACAAAATAAATGTAAACTGCATTGCATGGAAGGACAGTCTAATAATATATAAAAAAAACACTTTGTGCTGCTAAAAAACATATTATTCCTCCTTAATTGAGGAAAACAAACTTTTCAGCACTGTAGCCAGGCTGACTAAGAATCATGGCTCTGTTGAGTCTACTATCCGCTTAAATCTCAGCAGCAATGACTTTATGAACTACTTTACTAACAAATTATCACCATTAGAGAAGACATTCAGCAGCGACTTCCTCCAAACGACAGAAAGCACTGTCTAGATCCATCAACTTTAAATTTTCCAAATCCTCTGTCTTACCTAGACAGCTTCTTCCCCATAACTCATACAGTATGGAGTTAACCTCAATAATCACCTCTTCCAAGTTGCCCACTTGTCTTTTAGATCCAAT
The DNA here is from genome assembly GCF_900634795.4 of Betta splendens. NCBI lineage: Eukaryota > Metazoa > Chordata > Actinopteri > Anabantiformes > Osphronemidae > Betta > Betta splendens. The sequence continues at coordinate 533,221 of NC_040895.2, forward strand.
CCCAACCAGATTACTCAAAGAAGTTCTGCCTCTAATCAGCTCGTCCACATTGAATCAAATCAACCAATCTTTACATTTAGGCTATGTACCACAGGCTTTTAAGGTGGCTGTAGTCAAACTTTTATTGAAAAAACCTACTCTGGACCCTGGAGAATTAGCAAACTATAGGACCATTTTAAATTTAAAGTACCCTGTATTTCAAAAATTCTTGAACAAATTGTGGCTAAACAATTATCTGACAACATAATTGTGAATAACCTGTTCGAAGATTTAGAAAACATCATAGCACAGAAACAGCTCTGGTTAGAGTCACTAATGATCTTCTCTTAGCTTCAGACATGTTTCTAGTCCTTGTCCTGTTAGGTCTTAGTGCTGCATTTGATACAATTGATCATAACATTCTATTACAGAGACTAGAACATAGAATCGGAATTAAAGGAACAGCATTGGGATGGTTTAAATTCTATTTGTTGAACAGATTCCAGTTTGTTCATGTTAATGAGAAATTCTCCACATGTGCAAAGATCGCTTGGTCCAATTCTGTTCAGCCTATACATGTCTCCTCTAGGTGAGATTATTAGGAAACATTCTATTAATTTTCATTGTTATGCAGATGATACTCAGCTATACATGTCTTTGGAACCAAATGAAACAGATCAATTAGTCAAAATTCAAAGTTGTTTAAAAGACATGAAATCCTGGATTTCCCAAAACTTCCTTCAACTAAATTTAGATAAAACTGAAATTCTTATTGTTGGGCCTAAAAATCATAGGGAGACACTATTGAGTCAGATAGCCACCCTGGATGGTAGAACATTAGCTTCAGATTATACTGTGAGAAACCTTGGTGTCATCTTTGACCATGATCTGTCTTTTACAGCATACATTAAATAAATCTCCAGTACTGCCTACTTTCATCTTATATAGCATGTTTTATATATATATAGCTAAATTCAGAAACATCTTCTCTCAGAGCGATGTAGAGAAACTGATTCATGCATTTGTTACCTCTAGGCTGGACTACTGTAACTGCTTACTCATAGGATGTCCTAACAGCTCCTTAAAATGCCTACAGCTTATTTAAAAGGCTGCAGCCAGAGTTCTGACAGGACTTAGAAAGAGAGATCACATATCTCCTACATTCGCTTCTCTGCACTGGCTGCCTGTAAAATGTAGGATAGAATATAAAATTCTCCTACTCACCTACAAAGCACTCAATGATAAAGCTCCTTCTTATCTTAAAGACCTCATAGTTCCTTATGCTCCCAGCAGAACACTTTGTTCTTAGAGCGCTAGGCTACTTGTGGTTCCTAGAGTCCTTAAATGTAGAACGGGAGGCAGAGCTTTTAGCTACCAAGCTCCTCTCCTGTGGAACCAGCTCCCTGTTCATGTCAGAGAAGCTGACACACTCTCCACCTTTAAAATCAGGCTTAAAACCTTCCTTTTTGATAAAGCTTATAGTTAGAGATGGCTTAGGTCACTGGCAATGATTGTTAGTCACAGGAACCTTCTCTTAGTTAAGCTGCAATAGACATAGACTGCTGGGGGACTTAATTTATACACTGAGCTCCTTTGTTTTCTTCTACGTCTTATGTCCAATAACCTCCCATCATTGTTCTATGTTCAACTAATCTTGTCTCTTTCTCTCCAGTAGTTGTGCGTCCCCCCGCCCTCTCTCTCTCCTCCACTCCCTTTTCCTCTCCACTTTTTCTGTCAAATTAAAGGCTTGCTGTATGTGTGATGTATGTGCAGGGTATTCATCATACTGTAAAATACTGTAAAAAATTAAATTAACTTTTTATAATCTTTATTATAGTTCTGCATCTAATTAGTCCCGCATGTCACAAATTGCGCTTGTATCTTGTATGGCGGACCCACATGCACAGCTCAGGAGACGACCTGGATGCAGGAGAGTTGAGGCGGCCAGAGACGCAGAAGAGCACGCCCAGCAGTCCACAGGGACCGGTGACGTCCTCCAGGTGGACGTTCCCATCCTGGAAGCCGAAGAGTCGAGGAGGTCGTCGACGAAAAAGGCAGCGCCTTGCGGCCGGAGAAGCCGAGGGCGAGGGCACCAATCAGATGGACGAGAAGACAGAACCAGGACCAGAGACGAGAGCTGACGAGGAGCCGGAACCAGAGCCAGAGCCGAAGAATGCCGAAGAGCCGGAACCAGGACCAGAGACGAGGACAGGCGAGAAGCCGGGACCAGAACCAGAGATGAGGACAGGCGTGAAGCCGGAACCAGAGACAAACCCAGACATGGAACTGGAACCGGAGACGAACCTAGACGTGGAACCAGAACCAGAGACGAACCCAAACATGGAGCCGGAACCAGAGACAAACCTAGGCCTGAAGCCTGGACCAGAGACAAACCCAGAGGTGGAGCTTCAAGGCTGGTCGTAAGGGAGAAAATTTCATGGATTCCAATTGCAGCCGTTCTCCAGCAGGTGGAGCCAAAATGCGTCCAGGGGTTAGCGGGAAACAAGGGCAAAGCAGAAGCAGAAATACTGGCAAGATCACGATGTGAAATAGTAACTGATGACTGACCTTGAGCGGGTATTGAAGCATGAACTGGCAATCGCGGGGACGACGGAGGGAATGCAGAGGGTGGCGTTCGATGTGAAGCCAGTGCGTTGGCTGATATCCTCAGTGCCGGGGTAGTCGAGCCACCATTCCTCCTCCATTATGATGTCATCCAGTTCCTCAACAGCGGCCAGGCGAGCCTCAACAGTGGGTGCCTCCATGGCGTCGTCCAAGAGATATTTGTAGCACACCCGGAAGTCCTTGGACAAATCTGGCTACATAGATTTAGACATCATGAATGCACCCCTTAGCCCCCCCCACCCCACCCTCCCGCATACACACCCTAAAGCATAAACCTAACCTGTCCACCAACACAGCAACATCACACACATTTTGGATTAGCTAAACACAGTAAACCATTAAATAAACCATAAATCAGGAAGAGTGATGAACGCAAAATGTTCTTTCCAAATACGAAATAATCCAGGAAACCATCAAAATTTGCGGCTAGCGTTAGCAGCTAGCACTAGTAAGTTGTGAGAGTCAGCTGTGTTTCTAATTACTACCGAGCCTGTTTTGTGTATGTTGTAGCTCGAGTAGACCCGTGAATTTGGGTTATTGCAAGTTCTATCTAAGTCTAACATGTGTGTTGTTGCTTATATAGTCAGCTACTTTAGCTGTAAACGTGACGTGTTTTTTTATACAGGCTGACGCATGCCAGCTACCAAAACGCGACGAGGTTGCTTCTCAAACTGACACGGGGCTACCTTGTAGAAGAGTAGAAGAGTGCTCACCTCAGGAGCAAAGGTATGTACATTTAACAGCAGTATAATCATTTGTTGGCCAATATGCAGTTTTATTTGACAGAGATTTTGCATTTCATATTTCATTAGTTGTGGTATATATATTATTGTCTATGTATTTACTCTGTATGCAGTTGGTCAACTTATTTTGATATAAATGGTAATTTGTAACTCTGTAACTGTGATGGAGACCATCTTCAATAAAGTCCTGCTGGACTCAGGTTGTTCTATGAAGGACCTTGTAAACATCCCTGTCCCACCAGCCCTCTGAGCAGAATTTGAGCAACCTGACAGAAAGGAGGTCATTAATGTCATGCTAAGATTTAACAAACCAGCACTATAAAATAAGTTGAAAACGTGTTTGCTCCAAACACCATTAAAACTGATCTAACTACCTCTATATATTGTTTAGATCTGTAAAGGTTTTGAGATACATAGGAAATACTGGTCATTTCATTAATCTGCTATTTTATTCTTTATACCTTCTAGAGTGGTGTCAAGGAAAACAGCTGCATCCTCCATCTCTACGCGAAGACAAAAAAGATCCTCGCATCTCGCCAGCCAACTGCCCATGACTGTACCTGTTCCACTCCAGAAACTATGCTTTCAACATAACTATGAATCCTACCCATTCATTTTGTGGTCTGCACATTGAACTGTGAAGGTAACTTATCCAGCATTATAGTGCTGGTGCATTGGTTGACAATAAAGATGGCTTTGACTATTGCTGTTTCACTGAACTATTTTTTTATGAGGGAAAACAGACAAATGTTTTATAATTATTCAACTTTTATTGAGGTATTGCCACGAAAACAATAATTTAGGTATTTCACAGGTGGTCTAAGTCCAACAAAGGTGCCTTGTGCCTCAGGAAACACTGCCCTGATCCAGACCATGGAAGATGGGATGACAACTTGGACTCTTCCCCCTAGAAGTCCCCAGCACCACCTGACAAGACTTCTCTAGACTAGATACCTGCAACGACTTGAGATACACACACAGACATAGTACTAGATACACAGACATGGTAATTTGTCAAATTTATGAAGAAAAAACAATAACTACATTTCTATTAGTTATATATTAGCACTTGATATATCATACACCTTACTAAAAGCAATTAAAAGTATATTAGGTCAATATGTATTTAGAACCAAAACTATGTTAGTAAACCAGAGTTCCCAGGTATGTTATGATTAATCTGTAAATAGTAAAATGTTCTAAAATTGTTTAATTTCAGAGATACTGATTCATTCCATGCATGTGTAATTGTCTGATATACTGTATATTAAATGTTTTCTGTAATAAATACACATTCAATCATACTGGCTCCAGTCCTGGATCATCAACCATACATGACAGTAGGTTTGGCAACTGGTTTAGGCGTCTTGAGGTAAGATTTATCAAAATTTCTATTTAATTAATTAATAAAAGTAATAAACACATGCAATATCTTGACAGCAACAGTTGCTGTCACCATGCCTCTGTAGGCATTCACCGTTCCCACATTTAACATTTACACCTAATTACAGACAAATACGGCAAAATATAGGCTGCAGCTGAAGACCCCATTATGGAAAAATTATTTTGACACAGCAGCAGCACGAGAAATAAAGAAACATGTAAAAATTTATTTATATTAGTTTATCGAGCTATGCTTCATGTTATGAATATTCTGTTGTATTAATTAAGGCTGCTTATTGGCAACCATTAGTATTAGCATTAGCAGCTAATCAAGTTGCGTATTATATAAATCAATAAATGAAATAAATGTGAAATTTCCAGTTAGATGTACCTTGCGTCAGTTGAAGTGTAACCACTTCACCAGCCTCCCATTCGACTTCAGAGTCAGATTTTGGATTAAACATGGTTAAACTCCACTACGAGGGCGAGGTAGCCAGTGTCGCTGTTACAATGGATTCAGTGACCGTGACTTTTGATCCCTGCGGCGAAACACGGCTATGCGCTTCCTCAAAGGGGTGTGGCCATCAGCTTTGCTTGCGACACACCCCTAAAACAAAGCGTTGTGGACGAGAGCTTAAAACACTATTTCAGACGGGCCGTGTGGGCGATCTACAGTGCTTTTTGGCATCAAAAGTTATAGACACATTACTTAGACATCAAGGTCCAATTCTTTAGCATTGTGTAGCATGAAAAAAGCGTGTGCATGGACCTTTAATGTATTACCAATGTTCAGCTATATGATAGCTTAGAAATTTTCGGTTTTTCCAGTAGTATGTATATTGCTCCTCTGAGGAGTGATTGAAGCAGCTTGTGTGGCTGAGTGGCAAAGAGCATGACTATGATGCAGGAATTCCTTGTTTAAAACATAACTAGAACAAGTCTTTTTCTTTGCAAATCTGATCAGCTGTACAATTAACTTATCAGGTAGTTTCAGTAATGCTCAACTTAATAATTACAAATAGTTAATTAGAATATTTTACAGTGTAATAAAAACCCCATTAAAATTAATGGAAACAACTTTTCAAATCCTCATCAGTTTTGTCTTCTTTCAGCTTTAACTGCTTCCACATACTTTAAGCTACAGACACCATTTGAACTACAAAATAATCTTCAACTACTAATCTGTTGTTCAGCCTTTTAATATCTTTAATACTTTTTGAGTTATAGCAGTTTAAGCATAGGGTGGTTTTTGAGGAATTCTTAGCTTTTCTATTATTCAATTCAATTCAATTCAATTTTATTTATATAGCGCCAAATCACAACAAATTAGTGTGTATTGCGTGAGCTAGAGTGCGTGATGTCACACCTAGAGTGTGAGCACACGTTTTTTTAAGACGGTACTTTTCTCTTTAACTGTCCATTACAGCCACAGTTTTTACTCTATGAACATATTTCTTTCACTTAGTCATGGTCATACTTGTCTTCTTTCTAATGAGGTGTCTGCTTAAGCCCTCAGGCATATACTTTAGTCTCTAGCTGCTTCAAAGCTCAGAAAGTTACAGAATTCTTCCCATAGAGTCTAATGCATTTGTATGTGAGACTTTTTAGGAGAAACGCAGAAGTCCTACATTTTGAAATTATGACTGTGGCACAATGTTTAGTCTTCAAACATAAAAGTGATACCAGTTGCTCATTAAAACCTAGGCATTCATAAACTAAAGTAAATTTTTCATACCTATTATGGTTTTGCTGTAACAAGCTGGATGGAGCTGATTTTCCCGCCTTTCATGTCCATGACAACGGTGCAGCTGCAGCTTTGACTAACAGGTCAAAACTCATATTACTGATTAGTTCATTACACTGTCTGATTGTTTAGTAACTCATCACACACTTCCTTTGAATCTTTCAAAATAAAAGCACCAATCCAACTTTTAGCTTAAATAGGACTATTTATACTTTTGAATGGGTAATTGTGACTAATTTAATTTAAGTTAATAAAAGTATTTTACAGTTTAGCTTTTAAGCATACACAGCTCCTCCAAATCCTTTCAAAATAAAAGCCCCAATCCTGATCTTTATCTAAAGATAGCAATATTTCTGCTTTCAACAGGTTTATTATGACTAGGTAATTAGACTAATACACTGTTTAGCAAATACCTGCAAAGTCCTTTTCCATATGCTTTCAAAATAAAAGCACCAATCCAATTTTTTACCTTTAATAGCATTATGTCTGCTTTTGACAAGTTATTTTCATGACTAGTTAATAAGACTACTTTACAGTTTAATAATTAATCACATACACTTTCTCCAAATCCTTTCAAAATAAAAGTACTAATTCAAATATTCAATTTGTATACCAGTATTTCTGCCTTTGACTGTTTTTATATATGACTAATGAGACTCTTATACATTTTAGTAATTAGGCACACACTTTTCCTGCACATCTTTTCAAAATAAAAGCACCAATTTAATTTTTTGCCTAAAAAGCACTGCTTTGGATTAGTTAAATATGATTACTTAATAAGCCTTTTTTATTTTTAACCTCTGTTAACCTGAGTGATGGTTCATCTATATATTTAGCCTTAATAGCACTATTTTTGCCTTTTAATACGTAATTGTGTTTAGTTAGTAAGACCATTTTAAAGTTTAGGTCTTCAGCATACACACGCCTCAACGAAATCCTTTGAAATACTAGTCCAAAACTTTAGCTTTTATAGCACCATTTCTACCTTTGAAAGGTTAACTGAGACTAGGTAATACGACTATTTCATAGTTTAGGAATTAAGCACACACACCTTCTACAAATTATTTCAAAATAAAAGTACCAATCCATATCTTTAGCTTCAATAGAGCTATTTTTGCTTTTCAATGCATAAATTTGCTAAAATAATTAGACTATTTTACTGCTTAGCAATTAACTTCCTATAATTCCTCATTATCCAATCCAGATCCAGATTTTAACTATAAATAGTAATGTTTCAGTTTTCAACTAGTTTATTATTGTCGGGTTTTGGGTTTACTTCTGGTTTTATTTTGGTATTTCCGTTTTCTTTTCTCTAGTCCATGTTGCTGCCAACTTTCACTTCCGGTCCACATCACTCCACCTGGCGGTCATTTGCAATCACGCCAGTATTTAATCACCAGTACTCACCTGTGTCCTCTGCCAGATTGTCGTGATTCTTTCCGCATTCCAGCATTTGTTTTGATTCCCTGCCTGATACCAGTTCTGTTTTCTGAGCCAGCTGAGTCTGTACCGTTGCCGAGCCTGTTTGTTAATGACCATCGCCTGTCCACTGACGCTGAATTGCCTGATCCTCCGGTACCGTATTCCTGCCTCTCTGTTACCGACCCGTGCTTGTCTGACCGCCGCTATCTGCCTGCCCCCTTGTTTGAAGATTGTGCCAGTGATCTCCAGACTGTTTCTCTGTATCCTGCACAATAAACGTTATCTTTTGGAACGAGTTGGATTCTGTGGCGTGCATGTGGGTCTGATCTGTCAAGATACCTGCCCCGCCTGACAATTATGACTATTTTAAATGGGTATTTTACTGTTTAGCAAATACCTGCATGTGCTTTGATATTGTCAGATTTTGGGTGTATTTCCTGTTTTATTTTGTAGGACTTCCGGTTTTTGTTTTCATCTTGTTAGTTCCAGTCTCACTTCCGGTTCTCATTACACACACCTGTCTCAGATTAGTCATCACCCACCGGTATTTAACCACCATTAGTCACCACAGCCAGTTGCCAGATTGTTGCATGCCAGTCATCACATTCCAGCATTCAGTCATTCTGCTTACTGTTATCGTGATCTTGTTTCCTGTTCCTGACCTCTGATTCCTGTCACTGTGTATGACCTGTAACGATTCATGTTTCTTAGTTAAGTTTGTCTAGTCATCTCCGGTTTAATTTTCTTACCACTTCCTGTTTAGTCCTCATCTAGTCAACCCAGCCTTACTTCCTGTTGTTATCATCACCTGCATATCATCAGTCATTAGTCATTTAGTATTTAAGCTCCACCTCTAGCCATAGTTCCCTGCCAGATTTTCTATGTTGATTCCTCACTAGCATTCCAGCATTCCTTGATCTCCTGCCTTGTGTTACTGACCGTGCTCTGTCCTCGACCCTGCTCTTGCCTAGCCTATGACCGTCCTGTAATGTAAGTTGACCTCTGCTTGTACCTTGACCACGTCTCTACCTGCTCTTTGTCGGATCCTGATTGCTACTCCACCGTGTATGACCTCCGCCTGCCTGACCTTGCTAATAAACCTTCTTATCATACTCAAGCCAACGCTGTGCATGTGGGTCCTTCCTCCATCGTCGGTTTGTAACAGAACAATCTGGCCAAACATGGACCCAGCCGGCGCCAAGTCCATCAAGACCGAGCTGCAAGCCCAGGAAGCGCGGATTCGTACCAATAAGAACGAATCACCACGATGCTTCAGGAACTTTCCAGATATGCAGCTCGCCAGGAAAATCTCATGATGGTATACGGAGAACAACTGACGGTACTTACCCAGCGAGTAAAACCAGCTCCAGCTCCGGTCGCCGCCGCAATACCCACGCCGAGCTCAGCCGCTCCACACGTTCAACTCAGAGCTCCGACGCACTTCTCCGGTGACATAGGTGATTTCAGAGCTTTCCTAACCCAATGTGAGATACAATTCGAGCTCCATTCTCCGTCTTTTCCGACAGAGTGAGCCAAGGTCGCTTTCGCCGTGTCCCACCTCTCGGGAAAAGCGGAAGTTTGGGCCACAGCGGAGAGGCAAAATAACTCAGCCTGTCTAGCCTCGTTCACAGCCTTCTCCGCCGCCCTGAAACGCATCTTCCAGGAGGTCACGCCGGGTCGAGAAGCCGCCCAGAAGCTGGTGAGTCTCCATCAAGGGGATCGCTCTGCTTCTGCGTATGCCATCGTGTTTCGGACACTCGCCACAGAGGAAGGTTGGGACTCCACCGCTCTGAGTGACGTATTCATCAAAGGTCTGTCCCGTCGAGTTAAAGACAGTCTAGCAGTCACCGAAACCCCAGTCGACCTAGATGAGTTAATAGCCCTGGCCATCAAGGTCGATCGTCGGTTATGGACTAGCATCAAGGAGTGCCGTGAGGAGGAACAACGCACCAACCCACCGCGACGCTCCAAGCTAATGGCGTCCTCGAGTCTAGAATCACCCAGTCACCCTGAACGCACCTCGTTGCAGGTTTTGCAGCAACACGCGCCAACTCACCATGCCCACGCGTAGGGAGTCGCCAAGTCAGCCGCATCAGCATCACAACCGATGGAATTGGGACGTCTACGTCTGATGAGCGCGTAGAAAGACCGCAGCCGAAACTCAGGTCTGTAATTATACTGTGGCCAACCCGGCCATATCGCCATGTCATGCCCAGTAAAAGCCAACGCTCCCCACTAGTCTGGAGGTTAGTGGTGAGCCAATCTACACTGTGCAAATCCTCCGTCAGGCCATTATCCGTAGCCACATCCTCCGTGGGGACCCAGTCTATTCAGCAGGCAGTTTTGGTGGATTCCGGTGCCGACGCTAGCCTCATGGATGCTAGCCTGGTCAAGCATCTGGGCGTGCCCATGTTTCCACTACCTACCTCATTAGAAGCCACAGCCTTAGACGGTCATAGATTATGGAAGGTTACGCACAGTACTGGTCCCATCACCATGGTTTTCCCGGATGCTCATTCAGAACAGAACCATTTTCATGTGGTTGAGTCTTGTGCACATTCCGTGGTCCTTGGCTATACCTGGCTCATACGCCAGGTATAGCCGTATAACCCCAACATAGATCGGAGGACAGGAGAGGTGATGGGCTGGGGGGCTGAGTGCCACGATTCATGTTTTTCTCCAAGTCCTCAGTCGACGCCCAACCCAGTGCTAGCCATGCCAGAGGAGAAGCTCGATCTCTCATCCGTCCCGTCATGTTATCATGACCTTGGCCAAGTTTTCAGTAAGAGGAGAGCCACTTCTCTCCCGCCGCACCGTTCCTACGACTGCTGCATTAATCTTCGCCCAGGTACCACACCCCCCAAGGGAAGGTTATTCTCTCTCTCAGCTCCAGAACGCAAGGCCATGCCTGAGTACATTGACCAATCCTTAGCCACCGGAATCATTCGCCCATCATCGTCCCCAGCCGGCGCAGGATTCTTTTTCGTGTCAAAGAAAGATGGCTGTCTGCGTCCCTGCATCGACTAACGTGGACTCAACGCCATCACAGTCCGAGACTCTTATCCTCTTCCTCTGCTCTCCTCAGCTTTTGAGTTCCTGGCTGAAGGCAGGTTCTTCACCAAATTGGATCTGAGGAACGCATATCACCTGGTCCGCATCAGAGAAGGGGACGAATGGAAGACGGCCTTTAACACTCCCGCCGGACATTACGAGTACCTCATGATGCCTTTTGGTCTCACCATGTGACAAACCGCCGGTTTGTTTCCCGCTGAGCAGCCCCGGACTGTGCGCACGCACACACGCACGCACGCACGCACGCACGCACGCACGCACGCACACGCACACACACACACACACACACACACACACACACACACACACACCAGCTGATTGGCCGCAGAGAGCGGGTGCACAGGCAATCGTGCGGGCATTTGGACATTTCACCACCATCACATCTTGTTACGCTGTTAGACTAACCACATACACTTTTGTTGGTTTTGTTTTTTTGTTTCATTACTTACGTGTCGGGAGTAGTCGAACTCCCGCGTCGCGCTGGCAAAACCGGACAGCTGGGCGACGCTCACTTTTGACATCATTGCAGTGTCGCCTCGGCGCGAGGCGCGGGTCCGGCGAAACCACTATTGCTTGTTGTTATTATTTGGTCCTAGTCCTTATTTGTGGGGTATTCTTGTGTTATGTATCTGAGAATTATTGTAGGTGTCGTGTATTTTCTCTTCTCTTAGACCACGACAGAGATTTCACAAGAACTCAACTTAGAAGTTTAAATCAATAGCATACAAATTTATTATACATGACAAATTAAATCAATCAGATAATGATTACATAAGAGTAAGAGCAAGAGAGGCAGAGACCGAATTCACCTGCTTGTTCCTCTGCAGAGGGAACCGAGAGGTCGGAAAAGGTCCGCTGTGTGCTACCAGCGGACCCTCTGCGAAGCGCTCTGAAAAACCCTAGCCTGTGAAGGCCTGCTTTTAACCACCACCTAAAGTCTTTCCACATGTCCAAATAAGGACGTGTAGATGTTTTTCTCGGCTACTTGGAAAGTCCTGGCGCTGGGCCGTGTTATCTGTCCAGCTCCAGCTTCATCTGGCCCACCATCAACCTCCCAGTTCCTTTCCCAGGTCGGCGTGACATTTTGAATATTTCTTTAGGAACAGCTCGAATAAACAGTTTACGCAACAGATTCTGCGAACCCAGATTCTACGAACCCAGTTTAAGCAAACTCTTTCACCCCACCCCACACGAACCCATCTACTCTCTGTACTTCTCTCATAAGCAATGATCAATTTTACTGCTAAAAGTAAATGTAAATGTCTGTTTCCTGGAGTCTATCCCAGATGCTCCCCAGACAACGACCCTGCGAAACTGCAAGGGTTGAGGAACAGTCACTGCATCTTAACCTGACCCGAACAGATTGTTCACTACCTATATAATAATATATGATATGATACATAAATATACTACAAATCCCCTCCTCATGGGCATTTTAATGCCCATCAATCTTGAAAGCGAGTGGCCAAGAAAGCTCCTCTTTGACTCATCATACTGCATTATATTAAATAGACATGAACTTCAACATTAAGATGAAAAAGCAAAGTTAAAGATTCACAAAATCTGTGGTGAATAGAACACCTAAGCTCTTCTTTCAGCTCCAACAGGTGATCCTCCCACGCTGCCTGTAAACAAGTACATTCAGTAACAAACCTCACAGTTTTCATTCTACATAAGTGTCCTCTTTATCACAACAGATTCTTCACAGACTCCACACCGACCACAGTTAATCATGAAGGTCTGTGCTCTCACTTCGTCCAGTATCTGCAATTCAGCTCATGCACGGGCAAATTCAAACATCAGTGTATATCAACGATGCAGCTAAGGGCGGCGCTCCGCCCACACCCTATAGCCGTGTTGGTCAGCGCAGCCCCACAATGTTAGGTGGGTGAGGATTGTTGATGTAGCTGGAATTGCAATATATTGGACTCTCCATCAGCTCCTTCGGCTCCATCGACTCCTCCTTCGTCCGTCACGGTTGTACTGGAAGCTGTGGCACTGCACCCTCTGCGTTGTCCTAGGAACCTCATCTGATGCCCTGCCTTTCTGCTAGCGACCCAGTTGGCCCAGCTTGCCTTCACGTTGAACACAGAGTCCCTTGTTTCCCGACTGTCCAGGGTTCCAGCACACTTCTGCTGCACCATCCTCTGTTCCCCTCAGACTGGTGCTCCAGCTGTGACCTGAGAGCTGATAGCTGAGAGGCAGAAAGATCTGCACTATAGTGCAGCATAAACCATCCTACAGAGCTAGGGTTAGGGTTAGACTGAATAGAACATATAGTTTGCTTTTTGTTCCAAGTCGTCGCTGTAGAAATCAAAAGATCAGAGAATATAAAAACCCACAGTTGTAGCAGATCATAAGACACACCCTCCTCTGATACTGAAGTAACCTGTGGATGGAGGTTAAGAGTAGGAGAGAAGTTGGTTAGGGAAAAAAATTAGTTTAGAAAATTAGTTGACACATTTTCTCCATTGCTGCTCTGTGTAGAGGGAAGGGTTGAAGTTGTTAATGTGAGCTTCCTGTGGACAACAACACACTGAGATGCAGAATGAAAATTGTTAAACCCTCATTATAAAAATCAACAACAAGAAACATCATCGACATGTGTCATAGTCAGTCCGCAGAGCATATACAGTATCAGTCAGTCATGTCATGAGCTCAGGGTTTTTGTCGTGCACGTGAGCTAAGAGAGTGACTCTTGCTCTATGAGAACTATAATTTAGAAAGGCTAGCCTGTGACCTTGTTCTGCTAAATGAGTCAGCAGTGTCACTCAGGGCCCATCAGTGATCCGGAGTTTGATCTTCTTTGTCCTCTTCTTTCCTGCAATGGAACAACACAGCTTTCCTGCGTATATTAATCATCTGTTTCACATAGAAACTTGGTTGATGCATTAAACACCATTTCGTCAAGCAAAGCTTCGTGCAATGTTAGTCTATGCGTTCGGCATATTTTTACAAGCTACACACTAAAATGCAATGTTCACAGTACTTTTTCATCCCTCTATTGTCATTATCACATTTACACTTCCTTTTCATTCACTCCTTCGACTTCCCTTAACTCCTTTCCTTCCTGACATACCCTGCTCCTGTCACTTTTCCTATCACTCCACAATGAGTCCCGCTGTAAGATCATACTCCTCTGTAGCGTAAGCTATTTACAGTATATAACAAATCAAATTTTGTGCCAACTCGACCACAACCTTTCTCCCATGGATTAAGTTCACCAACTTGGGATAAAACACAACAGAAACAGAATAGTCCATTCTCACAGCAGATGCCACACACACAAGTTCCCCAGTTACTAGGGACCGTCATAAAGCAATAATCAAAACATTTTTTACAATACATTTCCCCCCTCAATAGACAGATAACTGTCAATTGAATTGAAGCCGATTAAATCATTAAATTAAGATGGATGGATAAAAGAAACACTAGCAAAACCCTTAAAAGTAATTTCCTACTCTTATTTATCCCTACGTATTTATACCTTACCAGGGATCATCATCAATCCCTGAATAACTGAGTGAACTTAAGGACAATTCAATAGGAGAAACAAGACCTTATGTTCCTCATGTTTAGACCTTAATAACTATAACATCAACACGAACTAATCTCATTATGAACCACAGAATCATTGCGTTGTAGGAAACCTTTTAAATTCAAGACGCATTGCGGATGCATGCATTAAGTGACTTTATACAAAAATTAACGTAAAGACTAAATAAGCTGAATCCTCACAAATTATCAGAAATGACACATGGACATAACACAACCTAGTTAACTGTTGGAAATGCAAAGCTATTCCCTAGAAATTCAAACAACCCCACAATTATTGTTACATCTAATTATAATTCCCCTGTGACTGTCAGAGTTTGTAGTGATAACAAAATAGCTTGTGGACGATAACTGAAGTATTGTAAGCTATTAAAGAAAGTCCATATAAACCCACATACAGTCACCCTCTTGGAGGATAAAGCACCGTCACTGTTGCTACTCAGTCTCTTCCCCAGACCTCCTCCTTCCATGCCGTAAAGAATCACCACAGCCCTGTCACACTTGTTTAAGGCCTGCAGACTGATGACATCTATGTTAACTGTTTAGCAAAAGGATGGAAAGAAAAAATGAACTGAGACCTGGTTTACACATTTGCTAAATGTGTCTTCTGCTCTGCTGGAATATATTAATGATATGATGATAAGAACTAAGTGGAACCTCATCAAAACATGTCAAGGCGATCATTAAAACTGCAGCCCCACTTAAACAGTAGACGGACTGTGCAAATACTAAGTGTAGTGTAGTGAACAGTAGCTGCTTGCAGCACCACAATCCGTAGCATTACAATACAGTACTATAGAAGGCTAAGCATTGTTGCAACAGTTACACCTTGCAGGTTCTGAATGGTTTGGTTTTTCTGTCTATTGGAGAACTGGCACAGTAGCAGTAAAATGCACGTCTGGTTTTAGTCACTTTAAAGTTTGATGTTTTCTGTAACACACGAGAGCATGATGCGTTATGCTAGCTTACGTACTGTAGGGATCAAACTGCTGTTTACTGTATGATGGAAACATTTACACTCCTCCTCAAATTCCCTTTTAGCTGATTGACCTCCTCAGATACTTCACTCACTTTATGGTATGTGGGAGGCACTTCCTACAGTGTTGAGGCCTTGTCTAGTTGAA
Organism: Betta splendens; assembly: GCF_900634795.4. Classification (NCBI taxonomy): domain Eukaryota; kingdom Metazoa; phylum Chordata; class Actinopteri; order Anabantiformes; family Osphronemidae; genus Betta; species Betta splendens. Next base: position 548,868 of record NC_040895.2, read on the forward strand.
ACTTTCTCCCTCACTACTGTGAATGAGTCTTACCAATACCATGAGACAACTGTCTACAGTTGTGTTAGTTGGAGAGATGGACTGAGGCATGTCTCAAAGTCTGGTGCACACAGTCTCTTCATCCACATACTTCACATTCACATTGTTTTTACACAACACACCGTCAACCACTGAGCATCAGATGGAGCATTTGTCAGCAGAGTGATTGAATTGGGGAACTTTATCTTGAAATATTCTCCTATACCTTTGTCTTTCCTTGCCTAGTAAAATCGCATATTTTTAATTTTTGTCTCTGTTGGCAGGTTTAAGGACTGAGCTATTTTGACCAGCCGACTTGTTTATTTTGTTTCCCAATTTTAGATATTTGTCCTGAGTCTCAAAGTACTAAAGTGTGCATCAAGGTGAAGTCACAGATTCAGAGGCATCTGGCTTTTTGGCTTTTGATGGAGCCCATCAACAAAGTTCATGAATCCTGCAGGTGTCTGGTCCTCTCTAGTACCCAGTTGAGTAGACTCCACGTTGATCAGCGGACCCCTTTGGTCTGGGCACTTCTCGTGAGCCTCGTAGCCAATCAAAGCAATGGCTTCTTACGTGACCAGTCTTCCCACAGCAGTAGCATCTCACGCCTCCTCTGTGGCTGCCCCCTGTTCCTCTGCCTTTGTCTGCAGGGAACCCTCCTCTCCTCATAGGAGGTTGTCTTGTCCACCCTCCTGGTAGAATGTACATCACCTGAGGTGTGGCCATGCCTGGTGGTGTAGGTGGGGTCTGAGGCACGCTGGCTGGTTGAGCAGAGACCATCCTCCTCTCTCTTTTCTCCCCCTCTTTTCGCTGCTGCTGGCGTGTTGCTTCTTTCACTGCCTCCTTTGCCTGCTTCTGACGCAGCTCAACAGCATGAATCACATGGTCAGTTATTTGGTCTAGTGACAAGTTGCAAAGTCCCACAGTGTCAGTCAGATCATTCTGATCTGGTCTTGAAGGCCAGGGCAGATTTTGACGCTTTGCCTCTTCGACCAGCAGAGGAAGTCCATCAGAAACCTCATTTACCCGTTCATCACCCACACACACTGATTCCTCATCTGACTCAGCCCACAGTGATCTAACTGCTCTGTCACGCAGATCACTTTCACTGCGAGAATTTCCAATTGAGATTTTCTCTGTGTTCAAATAAATGTCGGGCAGTTCTAACAACTCATCCCTTTCCACTGCCCTGTCTGTCCCTTCTAGATCAGCTACAGGGTGAACTGGCTTCTTTGTCCGTAATGGTTTTGTTTCTTCTGCATCCATCTGGGACGCATCTGAAAGAGACTTAATTATAGAGATCTGATTAAATTGGTTATCACCACATTGAGTCGTCTTTTTGCTCATCGTTTTTGCACAGTTAATAAACAATTGCAACACTGCATTTTCTCTTTCCCGTTTAAGGCCTCGCTTTACAGATTTGTCTTTTATCTTATAGGTTTTTATAAAACCCTGCATCTCTGCACACTGCCTCAGATCAAATGTTCCCTCTGAAGGCCAGGGCGACGTGGATTCATGCGTCCGCTTGCTCCATTTGTGTGAGCATTTCTGAATTTCCTTCATCAACACCTCGACTGGAGACATGTTCCCATCCACAGATCTCATTATTAAATATGTATCTTTACTGAAGATATGATTTCACCCCTAATTACACCTAATTATACTTGTAACTGAACTAATCTCAATCAGTGTTCATAACTGAAGTAAGTTCCCTGTCTTTACAACCATAGTTAGTGAAAAGCAACATAAATAGTAACCAGTTAAATTGTAATTAGACGCTCTTCCTTTCTGGGTATCTTGGTTTTACCTCTGTTTTAAGCAACTGGCCCGATAATCATTCCTAGTGACTGTTGAGCTGATGAGTTTTGATTTGTTCTGAATAAAAGAGTAAGTCTGATGCAAAGATAAACCAAACCACTGCAGAAACGCCCGCTTCAGAGCAACTGCTGAAGAAAAATTATAAGCGTCTTATTGGAGCTGATCATGTGCTTTGTTTAGTATTACTAGGTTTATACAAATCAGCGTAATTGAAACACTTGATTTAACGTGATAGTGATGTCACAGGCTGTGCCTAACCCACATTAGGTCACAAATGGGTGGGTCTTGCTCAATGAGAATGCAGCTGCTACAGCCGCGTAAGCAAAGAAGGACCTTTGATATAATGGAGGAATGTCTATTAACTTTGCCCAAATAACCTAGTTAACCTAGACCAGACAGAATGGAAACTGAAAATGAAAAATAGAAGCTAAATCCCACCAATACACACTGACAGAAAGTATAACCAACACGCTGCAGACCACTACCAGTACACTAGCATGTACGTCGCATAAACCCCTTCTTGTGGTTCTATTCTCACCTAGTATATTACTAACATTTATTCTCACCTAATACTAACCAGGCACCAATAGTCTATACATACATACATCTGATCTGAAAAGTTGGTGAAAACTCAGGGGAGGGGTGAGGCGGAGCCTCAGACAGATGGAGGCTCGAAAGTACTGTTGTCTTTGTACTTCCAGTCCTGATTCTGCTCTTAGAGAAGCACAGGCTGACGGCTCGGAGCCAATTTACAAGCGTTAGCGTTACTGTAAAATTCCTTCCTCTCAAACGACGTAGTAAAACGTTTTGAACTTTATCTGCTGTCCGTTACAATAATAGTAATAATAGGAGCAAGAATAAGGCTTTACTTCAGTCTGCCAACTATGTGTCTATGTCTCTCCAATGCACACTCACACACACACCCTTGAGCTTATGCTCTGAGCAGTAAAACACATACAGTACACACACACTCTTCTCTCTCTCTGGAGCGTAAACATAGAAGAGGCACACGGCTGACGCCTCCACACCCAATTCAAGAGACCGCGCCTCAATTCACAACTCCCCCCTTTTTATTTTTTAATAAACAAAGCAGCCGCGGTCTTTACACACCGTGACCAGCTTGACCACGTCCCAACCACAGAGCCGGACACGTTGTCACAAAAAATGCACTAAAATACTCAGATTACGTCAAAATGATTATTAAATTACAAAGAAAAGTGAACACCATATAGGACATCAAAAATGTTAAAGTATTAAACAACAACAAAAATTAAACCCAACTTTGTGTCGCCACCTGGCACCAAGCCAACGTCATCCCCCCAACTATCGAAAACACACGTATGAGGAGCGGGATCTCTGGTCTAGTCCACACACACACACACACTCACTCCCCGCCCTCCTGCTCTCTTTTCCTCTCTCCCTCACCACACACACACTCCCTCTGCACCGGAGAGTAGAGAGCCGCTGTCAACCCAGCCTACTTCAAATTTAACTCAGCAACAGCACTATTACTGTACGCCGTTTACACTTCACATACGTATATACCAAATACACACTTGATTAAACTTCATACATTATTGCCAGCACACTTCATCTTCATTTGCATATCACAGAAAGCGCTTTTAACCGGTTTCCCTATGGTCTCTCAGGCCTCAACAACTCATGAAGAAATCTACACTTGGATTGATCAGTCCCAAGCTTAATGTAGGTCTCCTCATAACGCACATAAACTACAGTGCCTTAAATATATAAGCATATATATATATATATGTATCATCAGATAATATATAATATATATAATAATCATTATATATATATAAAGTTTGGTCTAATTTGGTGAGTAAAAGTCGGCTTTTCGGTTCACTAAACACTGAGGCACTGAGGCCGACAGACCGTAATCCTGACCGCTGTTACTAAATCCTCACACTTACTTTTAAGAACCACTTGAATAAATACTTTTTAAGTCCCGAACTAATAAAGATGGTAAGTAGAGAGTGTCCAACTTAAACAAAAAGGTTGTTTTAGTATATGTTTGCCCAATTTGGGTTTTTTCTTGGGCCTGCCAACTTCCAACGTCAGTTTAACCAGTACCGTATTACACAGCCTTAAATTTATTTTAGCCACATACATACTATATAGCCCTTTGATTTAGAATCTCCCAACGTCGTCTGTCAAAGAGCTAACAGGTAAGTCAACATTTAGAGGTCAATAGGCCATGTCAGTTTCTATTTCCCCACAATAAAAAGCAAAGTACAGCACACAAATAAGCAGTTGGTTAGTTACATTTATATACAGCAAAATTTTACAAGAGCAAATTTCTCCACCTGCCTCTCTTCTGCTTATTCCCCACACAGATTGTTTTCTAGAATAGCCGAATCAGAATTTAGAATCTTCTAATGTAACCAACATTTGCCCACACTGCCCCCAACACAGAGAATCGTCATGTAAGAGCTTTAAGCGCATCTCACCTGTGGGCCACCAGTGACGAGTCGTCTCGGGCTGGGTGCAGTCGGGCACCTGTCGGCTTCAGACCCGGCTTTCTTGCCTTTGTCGTGACGCCATTTTCTGTCGTGTATTTTCTCTTCTCTTAGTAACCACGACAGAGATTTCACAGAACTCAACTTAGAAGTTTAAATCAATAGCATACAAATTTATTATACATGACAATTAAATCAATCAGATATGATTACATAAGAGTAAGAGCAAGCAGAGGCAGAGACCGAATTCACCTGCTTGTTCCTCTGCAGCAGGGGGAACCGACGAGGTCGGAAAAGGTCCGCTGTGTGCTACCAGCGGACCCTCTGCGAAGCGCTCTGAAAAAACCCTAGCCTGTGAAGGCCTGCTTTTTTAAACCACACCCTAAAGTCTTTCCACATGTCCAAATAAGGACGTGTAGATGTTTTTCTCGGCTACTTGGAAAGTCCTGGCGCTGGGCCGTGTTATCTGTCCAGCTCCAGCTTCATCTGGCCCACCATCACCTCCCAGTTCCTTTCCCAGGTCGGCGTGACATTTTGAATATTTCTTTAGGAACAGCTCGAATAAACAGTTTACGCAACAGATTCTGCGAACCCAGATTCTACGAACCCAGTTTAAGCAAACTCTTTCACCCCACCCCACACGAACCCATCTACTCTCTGTACTTCTCTCATAAGCAATGATCAATTTTACTGCTAAAAGTAAATGTAAATGTCTGTTTCCTGGAGTCTATCCCAGATGCTCCCCAGACAACGACCCTGCGAAACTGCAAGGGTTGAGGAACAGTCACTGCATCTTAACCTGACCCGAACAGATTGTTCACTACCTATATAATAATATATGATATGATACATAAATATACTACATAGGAATATGGATGATTGATTTATACCTGTTTAAAGGTGAATATTGGGGTTATATATGTTTAGTTTCCAGAACTTTCTGGAGAATGGTTCAACCCAGTTGAAGGGGGCGGGGCCAGGTTTTTGAGAAGAGTGGCCAAACTCCCTTGTGGGGGAGAGTAGATTGGATGGAGAGTGAGTTGGTTGGCGAGAAAGAGGATTTCCACATTCATAGTTGTCCTGATCATGCCGTTTTTTTTTGTTTGTTGCACCCGCGGGGTTTTGGAGCAACTGTAAATACTGCACCTGATTCTTTTTTGCACTATACTTTTAGACCGAATAAACTCACTATCTGCGAGCAAGCCATCATTTTTTTTGGTTGTTTTTGCACGGCGTTCCACGTCTCGAGTGAGCAGCAGAACTCACTTACCACAGTTGGTGTCAGAAGTGGGATGGCTACTCGCAAGACAGCACCGAAAGGCAGAAAACCTGGACCTAGGCTGCGGTCGCAGGGGAAGGTGACAGCTGTGATGCAGGATGATGAGGATTGGAAGTCGGACGGGAGTGCAGAGTCGGTGATTCCCGGTGCCAAACCTGAGGAGGGAATGGTCTCTTTGTTGCAACACTTCTTGAACGCACAACAGCGCAGAGAAGAGCGGTTTCTGCTGGAGCTCCGGGGCCTACAGGAGTCCATTGTGGAGGCAGCTAGGCCGGACTCAGATGGAGAGAGTGCACGTTTGGAGCTGCCAACGGCAGCTGCTTCGAGGGTAGGTAGTCAGCGCAGAGCGGGCTACCACAGAGACTCCCCAGGTGTGCCAGTGCTGAGAGGGCCGCCCCAGCGGATGGAACCAACGATGCCATCTCTCCAACCTGGCGATGACATCGAGAACTACCTTCGACAGTTTGAGCGCCTAGCCAGGACCTGGAGGTGGCCTGAGGAGGAGTGGAGTTGTCGGCTAGTTCCACTGCTAACAGGACGAGCATTGGAGGCTTACCTGGCGATGGACGAGGAGCAGGCAAAGGTGTACGACGAGTTGAAGGAGGCTTTACTTGAGAAGTACGAAATTTCACCTGAGACGTACCGACAGAGGTTCCGATCAGCCACAGTTTCGGCAGGGGAATTGCCGACGGAGACCTACCACCGCCTGAAGAACCTGTACAAGCCTTGGGTTCGACCGAGGGAACACTCCAAGGAGGAGATTGGTGAGGCCATAATCCTGGAGCAGCTCCTAAGGGTTCTTCCGGTTGAGACACGCACCTGGGTTCGCGAGCATGAGCCAACGGCAGGAGTAGCGGCAGCGAAACTGGCTCAACAGTACCTGAATGCTCATCGCTGGACTCTTCGCACTCAACCACCATCAGGTACTGGGCTAACCCACCCGGGGGTGGAACGGGGAGGTGCGATGCCAGCAGACTCTGTACCTGGCTGGAATCCGCCAGGAGGAAGGCCCAAAGAACTGGTGTGCTTTGACTGTCAGCAGACAGGGCATAAAGCATCTGTGTGTCCAGCGTGCAAAGCTAAACTGTCGGGGTACTGCTATGTCCCAAGAGAAGAGGATGTCGAGCTGCGCAGGGGCCGTGAGAGTCTCTCGGCATGTCATGTGACTGTGAATGGATGCTGCCTACAGGCTTTATTGGACACGGGGAGTGCATTATCAATGGTCAAATCAGGTTTTGGGTCAAATGTAGACTATGTGAATACAGTTGGGGTGCAGTGTGTTCACGGGGATGTGAAGCGGTATCCGCAGGCCGAAGTACTGGTAGAAGTACAAGGGCAGACATACCTGCTAATGGTGGCTATAGTGGCTAGTCTACCGACAGACATGATTTTGGGCCGTGATTTGCCAGTGTTGTGTGACTTATTACAAAGCACCGAGAGGAGCACGGAAAATGTTGACTCTGTGTTACCAGGTCATCTGTCATGTCCGGCCTTTACGCGGGCACAAGCCAGGGCAGGACTTCAACCTCTACCAGACATGGATGAAAGTATGTTGCAGGGTGGAGACAGAGGCCCAAAAAAATCGCGCAGACTGAAACGTCTGGAGAAGTACCTGGGCACACCAACCTCGGAGGTTGCTGCAGAGCACCCGGAGGGTATTGGTTGGCAGGAACCAGAAAATATAGCGGAGCTACAGAAAGGGGATGTGACGTTAAAAGCTATGTTTGAAAAAGCGATGTCTGATCAACCCTCTAACCTGTGTGAAGAAAAATGTGTGGTTAAGAATGACATTTTGTATGTACAAGCTGGGGATAAATCTCGCCTTGTTGTCCTGGCTAGCTGCCGCCCACTCGTCTTACACTTAGCACACTCTGTCCCGTGGGCTGGTCACCTGGGCCAACAGAAAACATTTGCACGTGTTAGCTCACGGTTTCATTGGCCAACGTTGTATGCTGATGTTCGCACCTACTGCAACGCTTGCCCAACCTGTCAGAAGACCAGTGCTGTGCCGCGGCAGCACAGGGCCCCATTGCACCCTCTCCCTGTGCTCTCTGAGCCGTTTAGGCGGATCGCTATGGACATTGTGGGACCGCTGGAGAAAAGCAGTGCGGGACATCGATACATCCTTGTCATCAGTGATTACGCAACAAGATATCCGGAAGCTTTTCCACTGCGCACAGCAACTTCACCAAACATCGTCCGTGCCCTGGTACAACTTTTCTCCCGAGTGGGAATACCTGAAGACATCCTGACAAACCAAGGCACCAACTTTACATCGCGGCTGATGGGACAGTTGTACCGGCTGGGCATCACTGCCATCAAGACAACCTCATACCATCCACAAACAGACGGACTAGTAGAGAGGTTCAACCAGACACTGAAAACATGCTACGGAAATTTGTGGCAGATACTGGAAAAGATTGGGACAAATGGCTGCCATTTGTCCTCTTCGCTTACCGAGAAGTCCCCCAAGCATCCTCGCAATGGTTCTCACCATTCGAGCTTCTCTATGGTTGGCAGGTACGGGGACCGCTGGATCTGCTGAGGGAAAGCTGGGAGGAGGGTACGACAGCCAAGCCAGAGGAGAGAGGCATCGTGCAATACGTACTGGAGATGAGGGAGCGACTCGAGCAGTACAGAGACCAGGCAAGGGAGAACCTGCAGGCAACACAACGATCCCAGAAGTGGTGGTAAGATCAGCATGCACGACTACGGCAATACCAACCAGGGCAGAGTGTGCTACTTTTGCTACCTACCTCAACGAGCAAACTTTTGGCAACATGGCAAGGCCCATATACCGTGGTCCGCAAGATGGGGCCAGTAAAATACGAGGTCCATCACCCAGACAAGGGAAAGGCAAAGCAGACATATCATGTCGATCTTTTGAAGGAGTGGAAGGAGTCACCGGAGAAGAAACCTGTGTCAGCCATGCTGGTACGGAAGGTGACGGGTGAAGAGGAAGAGGATGGTGTGGAAGGTGCGGAAAGGAAGGCGTCTGGGTTGGATTTGAATCACCTAGACGACATCAAGCGCCAGGAGTTGCAGGGTCTATTAGACCAGTTTCCAGCGTTGCTTCGTCAGAGGCCGGGGCGAACAGCGCTGATCCACCATGCCATACCGGAACGTTTGGTGGATCCATTTAAGGAAGAAATTAAGATGATGAAGGAGCTGGGAGTGATTGAGTGACAAGCAAGTGGTGCAGCCCAGTGGTGATTGTCCCGAAGAAGGACGGGTCTATCCGTGTCTGCATCGACTTTTGGAAGCTCAACGCCCAATTCCAGTTTGACGCCTACCCGATGCCCGGGTAGATGATCTTTTGAAAAGAGTGGGAAAGGCAAAATTTATAACTACCTTGGACCTCTGCAAGGGCTACTGGCAGGTTCCCGTGGATACAGCATCGAGTCCATCGGTCCTGCCGTTTGGGCTGCACGAGGCCCCAGCCACGTTCCAGAGGCTGATGGACAGGGTCCTACAAGGATGTCAGGAGTGGGCTGCTGCCTATCTGGACGACGTTGTCGTCCACAGTAGCTCATGGGAGGAGCATCTGTCCCACCTGCAACAAGTGCTGCAGAAGATTGCTGAGGCTGGCCTGACCCTAAACATGGGGAAATGCGAATGGGTAAAACAGGAGGCACAATACGTGGGGTACCATCTGGGCAATGGACAGCTACGACCTCAGGTCAATAAGGTGGAATCCATCTGCCAGAGCCCCAGGCCGAAGACCAAGAAGGAGGTGAGGTCGTTTCTGGGCCTGGTGGGATGGTACCGGAGGTTCATCCCGGACTTCGCCTCCATAGCAGCACCCCTAACGGATCTGCTGGGTAAGGGGGTACCAAACCCCATTCGGTGGACTGAGGACTGCGAGGCAGCATTTAGGGCCCTGAAGGAGAAGATGTGCTCCAGCCCAGTGTTGCAGAGTCCGTACTTCTCCCAAGGTTTCCTGGTTTAAGTAGACGCGTCAGCGGTGGGTCTAGGAGCAGTGTTGGTCCAGGGGCCCAAGGAAGAAGAAAAACCGATAGCTTACCTCAGTCGCAAGCTATTACTGAGAGAGACCCGCTATTCAGCGGTAGAGAAGGAGTGCCTGGCCATCAAGTGGGCCTTGGAAAGCTTGAAAGCTACCTCTTGGGAAGGACATTCGACCTCGAAACGGACCACAGAGCGTTGACTTGGCTGCATTCCACAAAGGACCACAATGCTTCATTACTTACGTATCGGGAGTAGTCGAACTCCCGCGTCGCGCCGGCAAAACCGGACAGCTGGGCGACACTCACTTTTGACGTCATTGCAGTGTCGCCTCGGCGCGAGGCGCGGGTCCGGCGAAATCACTATTGCTTGTTGTTATTATTTGGTCCTAGTCATTATTTGTGGGGTATTCTTGTGTCATGTATCTGAGAATTATTGTAGGAATATGGGTGATTGATTTATACCTGTTTAAAGGTGAATATTGGGGTTATATATGTTTAGTTTCCAGAACTTTCTGGAGAATGGTTCAACCCAGTTGAAGGGGGCGGGGTCAGGCCTTTGAGAAGAGTGGCCAAACTCCCTTGTGGGGGAGAGTAGATTGGACGGAGAGTAAGTTGATTGGCGAGAAAGAGGATTTCCACATTCATAGTTGTCCTGATCATGCCGTTTTTCTTGTTTGTTGCACCTGCAGGGTTTTGGAGCAACTGTAAATACTGCATCTGATTCTTTTTTGCACTGTACTTTTGGACTGAATAAACTCACTATCTGCGAGCAAGCCATCATTTTTTTGGTTGTTTTTGCACGGCGTTCCGCGTCTCGAGTGAGCAGCAGAACTCACTTACCACACACCAACGCCCCCGCGATTTTCCAGGCCATGGTTAACGACATATTGAGCCCCATGATCAATGTCTTTGCCTTCGTGTAAGAAGAACACCGGGACCATGTCTGTCAAGTCTTAAAGAAGCTCTACTAACACAGCCTATTCGTCAAAGCCGAGAAGTGCGAGTTTCACGCCACCACCATCTCTTTTTTGGGATTCATAATTACCCCTGAAGGTATCCAGATGGATCCAGCCAAGACGCAGGCCGTCGCCGACTGGCCGCAACCTCGGTGCCGCCGAGATGTCCAGCGGTTCTTAGTCTTCGTCAATTTCTCATGCCTGATCCTAGCCGTCAGTTTGTGGTGGAGGTGGATGCCTCGGACTCTGGGGGTCGGAGCAGTTCTCTCCCAGCGGGCTCCTCAAGGTGGGCGCTTGCATCCTTATGCGTTTCTCTCCAGGAAACTATCTCCAGCGGAGCAGAACTACGACATTGGAAACAAGGAGTTGTTAGCGGTCAAAGTGGCCTTGGAGGAGTGGCGCCACTGGTTGGAGGGAGCTAAGCAGCCTTTTCAAGTATTTACCGATCATAAAAACCTCGAGTACATTACCACTGCTAAACGTCTTAATTCCCGTCAAGCCCGTTGGGCCTTGTTCTTTGACCGGTTCAATTTTCATCCTTCATATCGCCCTGGATCCAGAAACGGTAAACTGGATGCACTGTCAAAAGTGCATGAGTCTGAGCCGGAGATGTCAGAACCCACCACAATCCTGCCAGCTTCCTGTCTTGTTGGGGCCGTAACCTGGTCCATCGAGAGCCGTGTCCAGGAGGTGACTCGAGGTCTTCCGGTGCCTCCGTCCTGCCCACCAAATCGGCTGTTCGTTCCTCCGGAGCTTCGGGGGGAGGTAGTCCACTGGGCCCACACCTCGTCCCTTAGTTGCCACCCTGGGGTCCAGCGGACTGCCTTGGTGATCGGCAGTCGCTTTTGGTGGCCATCCATACTAAAGTACGTACGAGAATACGTCACTGCCTGTCCTGTTTGTTCCGCCCACAAGTCATCGCACAAGCCGCCTCCGGGGTTCCTCCAGCCTCTACCAGTTCCACATCGTCCCATATTGCTCTAGATTTTGTAACGGGTCTTCCACCATCCAGGGGTAATACTGTAGTCCTCACAGTCATAGATTGGTTCTCTAGGTCAACCCATTTTGTTCCCCTACCTAAGCTTCCCTCAGCCAAGCAGACAGCCCAGGCGGTTCTGGAACATGTCTTCCGGCTGCATGGGTTCCCCAAGGACGTCGTTTCAGACCGAGGGCCCCAGTTCGTGTCCCGTTTCTGGAAAGAATTCTGCGAGTTACTTGGAGCTCAAGTAAGCCTCACCTCAGGTTACCACCCCGAAGCCAATGGTCAGACAGAGCGCATGAACCAGCAGCTGGAAACCGGCCTCCGTCTCCTTGCCTCCACCAATCCGTCATCCTGGAGCCAACAGTTACTGTGGGTAGAATATGCACACAATAAATTACCTTGTTCCTCCACCGGCATGTCTCCCTTTCAGTGTGCCTATAGATACCAGCCACCGCTCTTCCCGTCTCTGGAAAAAGAAACTATCATTCCATCCGCTCATGCCCTGTTGAGACGCTGCCGGCGCACCTGGGCCCAGGCAAGACGAACCATGTTACTCACCCAGGAACGCTACAAAAGAGCGGCTGACCGTCACCGTTCAGAGGCTCCAACCTACACGGTCGGGCAGCAGGTCTGGCTGTCCACCAAAGACCTGCCGATCAAGTCCTCATCACGTAAGCTATCTCAGAAATTCATTGGTCCCTTCCGTATTGAACGCATTATCATCCCTCTGCTGTCAGACTCACCTTGCCGAGAACCATGCGCATCCATCCAACGCTCCACATCAGCCGTCTCAAGCCCTTCTGGTTTATTTTGTTACCACTTCCTGTTTAGTCCTCATCTAGTCAACCCAGCCTTACTTCCTGTTGTTATCATCACCTGCATCTCATCAGTCATTAGTCATGTAATATTTAAGCTCCACCTCTAGCCATAGTTCCCTGCCAGATTTTCTATGTTGATTCCTCACTAGCATTCCAGCATTCCTTGATCTCCTGCCTTGTGTTACTGACCGTGCTCTGTCCTCGACCCTGCTCTTGCCTAGCCTATGACCGTCCTGTAATGTAAGTTGACCTCTGCTTGTACCTTGACCACGTCTCTGCCTGCTCTTTGTCGGATCCTGATTGCTACTCCACCGTGTTTGACCTCTGCCTGCCTGACCTTGCTAATAAATCTTCTTATCATACTCGAGCCAACGCTGTGCATTTGGGTCCTTCCTCCATCGTCGGTTTGTGACATGACCTGGACCGTTTGTATCAAGAATTACTGGATTAAACCTTGATTTTTCCACCTACCTTGTGTAGTCGCACTGTGCATGTGGGTCTGATCTCTGCCTAAACCTGACAAATATATCAGCAACTTTTAGCTATATTATAAAAGGATAATCTGTGACTAGTCATTCAACGAGACATTTAACGAGACTATATTACTGCTTAGCAATTACCTGCACATGCATGCTTCCTCTAATGCACCATGTTTCCAATTTTAAAGCTGCAGCTGTTTAAATGTTTCCACAACTTTCAACTATTCTTTCAGCTCGAGCTCTATTTACCTCTTTTAATACATTCAGCTATATTTAATCAAATTCAGCAATCCTTTACATACTACTTTCTACTTACTTTCTACATTTTAGCATTTCTTGAATTTCAGCAGATCTCTTAAAAATTTTCTTAATTTGAAATTTAACTGCTTCATCTTCTTCTAAAGAATATTTAGCTCTGTGTAGACAACTCCCAGTTCAGTTCAGATACATTCATCTATACTTTATGTGCTCAAGCTACTTTCAGATATGTTTTAAATGTATCAGCAAATGTTAGTATTGATATTTTCTTTCTATGTCGTTTCTACAATGGTCGGCACCTAACTCCTCCTACACTCTTTGAGCTACAGAAACCGTTCAAATATCAAAATGTTCAGGAGGAGGAGTTTTGAGGAGAAGTGTGCTGTTAGTTTTCTTCATCATAGTCATATATTTTATTCTTATATGTCTTATATTATCTAATATAAAGCTTTTTCTTCTCCCTATTAAAACAAAAAGGAATTTTACCATTGACACTAGGATGTGTAATGCAGCTGTCATGATCTGGGTTTTTGTGTCCGGTTTTATTTTGAAAGAACGTTTTGTTTTTTTATGTTGTCTTATTCCAGTTTCCATTTCCTGTTTTATTTTTAAGGACTTCCGGTTTTGTTCAAGTCACAGCTGTTTCCTGTCACTCCCGGTTCACCATGCACACCTGTCAATAATTAGTAATCACACCTGTATTTAAGCACCAGTAATCACCACATTCGTTGCCATATTGTTAGTTCGTGTTTGCGTGTCTACTCTCCAGCATTCAGCCAAGTAAGTCATTTTGTGTATTGACCCGGTTTCTTGTTTTGACCATGTCCTGCCTGCTCCCAGTCAGTGCCTACTGACTCTGCTTTGTGTATGGAACCCAGCCTGGATCTTGACTGCCTTTGCTCACTCCCTGTCTGTGCCGTTGCCATTATCACTGTGCTGATCTGTGTACTGACTTTGCCTGCCTGACCATGAGCCTGATTAAACCTTCACGAGACTAAGTTCATACGAGCTGTGCGTGTGGGTCCGTCATATAAATGAGGTTCTGACAGCAGCCATATGACATGATGGCAGTAGCTCCTTTGGCCGAGTGGCTAAAGTCCTTGACTCTGAAGCCTACAGTCTAAGGTTCAGTTTTCAATTAGGGCACCTGCAAGATGCAAAACTAAGTTGTTTACAGGAAAATAAATTAATAGTAATTCTTTACCTTGAATTTAACCGTTTTTGTTTCCTTTGTGCAGATAAAGCTCTTTTTACAAATACAAATCATCAGATATATTTAGTGGGTGTCACGGGAGGCGCTCGGATGAGGACCCACATGCACAGCACAATACACGATTTTCTGGCGTTAAAGAGTGTGGTTTATTCCAGTATGCGGAGTAAAGTCCAGGCAGGGTCATACACAGGTGATCAGACGAGTTACATGGGATTAGGCGGAGACGTAGTCAGGAGCAGGCACAGATCATAACCGGGAGGAGAGTACAATACCATACATCAGGCGTGGAATCGTGGTCAGGCAGGCAATGGTCGGCAACAGGCAGTAGTAACAAGGTCGAGCATCAAAAAAACCAGGAAACACGAAGACACGGCAGGAACAATGAAACTGGGAAAGCACGACGACACACAAACAACGATCTGGCAAGGGACTGAGGACACTGGTGGTGGTTAAATACGTGACTTGATTACTGATACAGTGCAGGTGTGGATAACGATCAGGTGAAGCAGGGACAGCTGTGACAAGGACAAAACCCGGAAGTAAAGCTAAAACAGGAACAGAAGCCAGGAGATTACCAAAATAAAACAGGAACAACTAGACACAAAACCCAGATCGTGACAGTACCCCCCTCTCAAGGGCGGATTCCAGACGACCAAAAAAAAAAAACAACAAACCAGAGCAGGGCGGGCGGAGGGAGGACCGGCGGAGGGACAGAACCAAAAACAACCCGCACAGAACACGGACAGGGCGGGCGGAGGGCGGACTGGGGGGAGGGCAAAACGGGAACCCCCATAAAACAAAACTCACGCCCAAACACGCCAAACCAGAGAACCTAACAGAAAAACAAAACAAGACCGAGTCCCAAAATCAAGAAGACAACACGAATGTCCGTGAAACAAGAACAGAGTCCATGACCAGGAAAACAACAACGACGTCTCGCCGCTCCCTCTTAAGGCGGGTGGAGACGCGGTGAGATCCTGCCCAGCCGCCGCTGAGGCAGAGGGGCACACCCAGTGCCCTTGGTCTGGGCCAGCGTCCACGGGGACCCCCCCGAACGGCGATGTCCTCCTGGCGGACGCTGATCCAGGAGGCTGAGGAGTCGAGGCGGACGGCGCCGCAGGAGGCAGCGCCATCCAAGCAGCAGGCGGCGCCGAGGGCGAGGCCACCAGTCCGGCAGCAGAGCCAGAGACGATGCAGGAACCAGAGGCGACGACGGACGTGGAGACCAGGCCGGAGCCGGGCCGGCGGGAACTGATGCAGGTGCGGCCGGAGCCGAGCCGCCAGGAACCGATGCAGGTGCGGCCGGAGCCGAGCCGCCAGGAACCGATGCAGGGGCGGCCGGAGCCGGGCCGCCAGGAACCGATGCAGGTGCGGCCGGAGCCGAGCCGCCAGGAACCGATGCAGGTGCGGCCGGAGCCGAGCCGCCAGGAACCGATGCAGGTGCGGCCGGAGCCGGGCCGCCAGGAACCGATGCAGGTGCGGCCGGAGCCGGGCCGCCAGGAACCGATGCAGGTGCGGCCGGAGCCGAGCCGCCAGGAACCGATGCAGGTGCATCGGGGCTGCGACAGGAACGACACCCTCCTGGAGGTGGGCAGGAACTATGACAGGAACGACACCCTCCTGGAGGTGGGCAGGAACTATGACGGGCGCGACCCCCTCCTGGAGGTCCGCCGGGACTGCGACGGGCGCGACCCCCTCCTGGAGGTCCGCCGGGACTGCGACGGGCGCGACCCCCTCCTGGAGGTCCGCCGGGACTGCGACGGGCGCGACCCCCTCCTGGAGGTCCGCCGGGACTGCGACGGGCGCGACCCCCTCCTGGAGGTCCGCCGGGACTGCGACGGGCGCGACCCCCTCCTGGAGGTCCGCCGGGACTGCGACGGGCGCGACCCCCTCCTGGAGGTGCGCCGGGACTGCGGCGGACGCGACCTCCTCCTGGAGGTGCGCCGGGACTGCGGCGGACGCGACCTCCTCCTGGAGGTGCGCCGGGACTGCGGCGGACGCGACCTCCTCCTGGAGGTGCGCGGGGACTGCAGCTGGCGCGACCTCCTCCTGGAGGTGCGCGCGGACTGCGGCGGACGCGACCTCCTCCTGGAGGTGCGCGGGGACTGCAGCTGGCGCGACCTCCTCCTGGAGGTGCGCGGGGACTGCAGCTGGCGCGACCTCCTCCTGGAGGTGCGCGCGGACTGCAGCTGGCGCGACTTAGCTCATCTAACCTCGCGCACAGCCGCTCATAGAGGCGACGAACACTGGGGCGCTCTAACGCGCTGTCATCGTCCTCCAGCGTCAATATCGCCACCTCCATGGCGCTGCGCTGGTTCTCCGGGTTAATCGCCCGTCGGTAATCCTCCGCGAGGATTTGAAAATAAACGCGTAGGTCGCTGGGTAGCTCGGCGCAGGTGAACTCCATACTTCCTCGCAGGTGAAGGAGACTCGCCGCCAAAAAAAAAAACAAGAAACAAAACAGTCACTGACCTGGGCGACGGCTGAGTGCTGGCTGGGTCCAAGTTTGGCCAGATCGTTCTGTCACGGGAGGCGCTCGGATGAGGACCCACATGCACAGCACAATACACGATTTTCTGGCGTTAAAGAGTGTGGTTTATTCCAGTATGCGGAGTAAAGTCCAGGCAGGGTCATACACAGGTGATCAGACGAGTTACATGGGATTAGGCGGAGACGTAGTCAGGAGCAGGCACAGATCATAACCGGGAGGAGAGTACAATACCATACATCAGGCGTGGAATCGTGGTCAGGCAGGCAATGGTCGGCAACAGGCAGTAGTAACAAGGTCGAGCATCAAAAAAACCAGGAAACACGAAGACACGGCAGGAACAATGAAACTGGGAAAGCACGACGACACACGAACAACGATCTGGCAAGGGACTGAGGACACTGGTGGTGGTTAAATACGTGACTTGATTGCTGATACAGTGCAGGTGTGGATAACGATCAGGTGAAGCAGGGACAGCTGTGACAAGGACAAAACCCGGAAGTAAAGCTAAAACAGGAACAGAAACCAGGAGATTACCAAAATAAAACAGGAACAACTAGACAAAAAACCCAGATCGTGACAGTGGGAGAGCTGAACAGCTCTCACACTACTGATATCTTCGCTCTTTATTTTTCCTCTTTTTCTTATTATTTCGCCCCGTTTTTCGGTCACTTTCATCGTCTCAACGCTTCCTCGTAGAATCGCTGTTCAACTTTCTAAACATCGTCTTGATGGGGGCTATTACTTTTCACGTTTTCAGCTTTTCAACTTTTAACGTTATTCAACGTTTTGTGTCGTTTTTTTATAATGGTCGTCTATGGGATTCATCGTTCAACTTTTTGTCAAATTCGCTCGTTTCATCAGCGTCTGTCATCGTCATACTATGGCGTAGAAATGTCATGTCAACTTCAAAAGCGTCAATCATCGTTCAACCTTCTCTGTGTAAATCAGCGTCCTCGTAACTTCTATACTTTTCTACAACTTTTAAGCGTTTAAACATTGGGTGGTTTTTGTTAAATTTTCAGCTTTTCCATTAGTGTATTGCGTGAGCTAGAGTGCGTGATGTCACAGCTAGAGTGCGAGGGCGCACTTTTTAAAGACAGAACTTCTGTCTTAAACTCATCACTACAGCCACAATTTTCACTCTATCAACATAATTATTTCACTAAATCGTATATACTTGTCATACTTGTCTTCTTTCTAATGACGTGTCTGGCTATACCCTCAGACATACTCTATACTTAAGTCGCTACTGAGCTCAAAGTGCAGAGAGATCCTGAATCTCTCCCATAGACTCTAATGATAAATTTTGGCAGACGTCTGGGGATTAAAACAAGAGGAGACACATTTTGAAATTGCGACAAACATAAAATTAACTCCAGTTGTTCAGGGAAGCCTTGGGATTCATAAAATGAAAATAGTTTTGTCATAACTATTATGGTTTTGCTGGAATAAGCCTATTTATCAAGGGTGAAAGTCTGCTTTCACACAGCAGAGTGAGCCTGATTTTTCCGCCTTTCGTCTCCATGGCGACAGCGCAGCTGCAGATTTGACTGACAGGTCAAACTCCTGATGCTCAGTGTACACAGCAGTTCCATGCTTATTACTGATTTCTAAACTACACTATTGGACTGTGTAGTAATTAAGCACATACTTCCTCTTAATCCTTTTAAAATAAAAGCACCAAGCCAAATAATTAGCTTTAATACCAACATTTCTGCTTTTAGATGGGTAATTATGACTATTTAACGATAGATTAACAGTTTAGTAATCACCCACACATGCTTCCTCTACATCCTTTCAAAATAAAAGGACCACTGCCAATTATTATCTTTAACTGCACTGTTTTTGCCTTTGAATGGTTAATTATGATTATTTAAAGACTAATTGACAGTTACGCTATTACCTCCACACATTTCCTCTAAATCTTTTCAAAATAAAAGCACCAATGCAATTTATTTGATTTAAAGGAAAATTTTTGGTTCTGACTGAATAGTTACAGATCGGTAAGTGAGTAATTAACGACCATTTTATAGTTTAGTAATCACTCACACATGACCGCTCAATCTTTACAAAATAAAAGCACAATGTAATTTATTACCTTAACTGGCAAGATTTTTGGTTTTGACTGGTTAACTATGACTACTTAATAAACTGTTACACAGTAAAGCAATTAACTACAAATAGTTCCTCAACTTTTTAATCTTTGACATCTTTTTACCATGGTCAACTTTTGAATCATGGTCAACTTTTTAATCTTGTCACCGTTTCACCTTGGTCATCTTTTTAATCGTTATCTTTTTAATCGCTGTCATCGTTTCAATCTTTGTCAACGTTTTGTCGTAGTCAACTTTGTGACGTCAGCAGCTTAAATCAGCGTCTGGCATCGTTGCGGCAGCAGACCAGCTCTCCCACGCTCTTTTTCGTTATCTATGCATTCAATTCTTCTGCTATTTTAAACTACGTTTTCAATAATTCTAGTGGAAATTTTGGAATAAAGGCAGATGAGAGAGTTGTCATTTTGTGTGATTTATTGAAATAATGAAGAAAATAAAAAATAATGAGAAAAGCAAATCAAAAAGCCAGCTGGGGAGATCAGAACATACACCACGAAGGTATAATGCTGAGATCACCCCGTTCTGAGGTTGTCTCTACCTTTTAACCCTTCTCCCGGGACCTGGTGAAATCTCCTTATCACACTGTGGGTGAAGATGTTTACATTTTCACTCCTGCATCCTGGGTGCCATGCTATCAGAAGGGAAGGGACACAGAGAATGCACAAGGTTTACGGCCTTGGGTCTGGTGAGGGATCGGATAGAAAGGAGCCAGAGACCAGGGGTAAAAGGCAGACACAGACCATAAACAATCGGTCAGTCAAACACAACAATAGATTTCAGCAGTTAATGTGTGACAGAACCTTGAGAGGGAGATAGATTTTTTGTCTAAGAATGTTCAGTTCTAAGTCTAATCTACAAGTACAGAATGCATGGTTGCTATACAGTCAGAAATGAACACAAGAAGCATAAAAGTAAAATTTTTCCATTACATGTTTCAGCAACTTTCAGCAATTCTTCAGCAAAACATTCAACATGGAAGCATTCATTGTGCAAATTACTATGGAAATGCCTTTTCTAGTCTTTATAGTTTATTATTCCGTACATTTTTCGGCATCTAACTAGTCCCACATAATTTCAGCTACA
The DNA here is from genome assembly GCF_900634795.4 of Betta splendens. NCBI lineage: Eukaryota > Metazoa > Chordata > Actinopteri > Anabantiformes > Osphronemidae > Betta > Betta splendens. The sequence continues at coordinate 568,819 of NC_040895.2, forward strand.
GAGACCATTCAACTATCCAAATGTTCAGCTTTTTAAGGAGAGGGGTGCTATTACTTTTCACATTCATATCTTTCATACTTATATCAAATCAAAATATCAACTTCCCATTGAAATGAATGGAAAACCATTTTGAAATCCTCTTCAGCTTTGTCTACTTTCAGCTTTAACATACTTTAAGCTACAGACAACTATACTACATACTATTTAAACTTCCAAACAATCTTCAACTATTCAACTACTAATCTATTGTTCCACTTTTTAATATCTTTAACACTTTGAGTTACAGCAGTTTAAATACAAGGTGGTTTTTGCTGAATTCTCAGCCTTTCCATTGGTGTGTATTGCGTGAGCTAGAGTGTGTGTAGCTTCACTACAGCTCATTGAGGTGAAATGTGGAGTTTCCTGCCTAGCTAAGTAATTGAGCTCAGTAACAGATTGACTAAGAAGTCAAACTCCTAATGCTCATATTACTAATGAGCAAATTATATATATATATATATATATATATATATATATATGCAAATTTACAGCACAATGCCTTGTGGGTAATGCACCATGACAGAAACTGGTGTAAATAGGAGATACCCTTGCAATGATTGACACAAGATTTTGTAATAAAACATTAACATTTCCCTAACTTAGGTTAGGTTGGAACTGTTGCAACATTCAAGTCTTCACTAAATAAAAGAAATATTTAAGGACAAGTTATGCCAATTGAGTAACAGTGCAGCTAATTGCTATGTTATCTATAAGTGTAAATATCTATGTCTGATGCACTGCAAAACCCCAGACAGCTCTGTGTATGTGGAGAAACAAGAGGAGATTGTATTTTTTGGGTGCTCCCTTAGTAGAGTGCAAACTCGATTTATTTTTCACACATCCAATGTGTCACTGTGGCCTCTTCCCTCAGGGTGCAGCACAAAAGAGAACAAGAACACATTACAAACACACATGAACAAAAGGCTAAACTAATTTCACTAAAGTTATAACATTACTTAAATCCCAACTTTAATTATAACACTATAAACACAAGAACGCTGAATAATTGAAATTTATCAGTCTGAAAAAGGTCATAAAGCCATTTCTAAAGCTTTGGGACTGCAACGAACCACAGTGAGAGCCTCCATCAACAAATGGCTAAAACATGGAACAGTGGATAACCTTCCCAGGAGTGGTGGGCCAACCAAAATTACCCCAAGAGAACAGCGACAACTCATCAAGGAGGTCACAAAAGACCCCTTTACAACATCCAAAGAACTGCAGGCCATGACTTCACCATAAGAAAGAGAAAATAATTTGCATGGCAGAGTTCCAAGACAAAAAACACTGCTGAGTAAAAAGAACATAAAGGATTGTCTCAGTTTTGTCAGAGAATTTCTGATGATCCTCAATACTTTTGGGAAAATACTCTCTGGACTGACGAGACAAAATTGAACTTTTTGAAGGTGTGTGTGTCCTATTATGTGTGGCCTAAAAGTAACATCGCATTTCAGAAAAAGAACATAATACCAACAGTAAAATATGGCGGTGGTAGTGCGATGGTCTGGGGCTGTTTTGCTGCTGGAAGACTTGCTGTAATAAAAGGAACCATGAATTCTACTGTGTACCAAAATGTGCTGAAGGAGAATCTGTTTATGACCTCAAGCTGAAGTAAACTTGGATTCTGCAGCAAGACAATGATCCAAAGCACACCAGCAAGTTCACTTCTGAATGGCTGAACTTGGAGTGGGCTAGTCAAAGTCCTGACCTGAATCCAATTGAGATGCTGTGGCATGACCTTAAAAAGTTGGTTCATGCTCCAAAACCCTCCAATGTGGCTGAATTACATAAATTGTGCAAAGATGAGTGGGCCAAAATTCCCCCACAGTGTTGTAACAGACTCCTTGTAAGTTATCTAGAACGCTTGATTGCAGTTGTTGCTGCTAAGGGTGGCCCAATTACATTTTAGGTTTAGGGGGCAAACACTTTTTCACACGAGGCAATGTAATTTAGGATTTATTTTTACCCTTAATAAGAAACCTTTCATTTAAAACTGCATGTTGTCTTTACTAGTGTTATCTTTGACTAATAATTAAATTTGCCTGATTATTGGACACTGTAAAGTGTGAAAAACATATTAAAACACAAATTAAGAAATCAGAAAGGGGGCAAAGACTTTTTCACACCACTGTAAGTATATATGCATGGCATACAGAATTAACAGACAGAAACCACAACTTTATTTTAACTTTATAAGAAAGACAATAAGGAATGTGGTGAATTTGGAAACTGGTAACTTTGTGAAAACTTTTCATACATAATTCAAAGCCACATTATATTGAAGCATATTGTTCACTGAATACAATAGTCTCAGTTTCACAACACCTGAAGATTCTGGTGTGTCCAATTCAGAACTTTGGGGCTAAATGAAAGTTTTTCCTCTCTCTTCATTGAGTCTGCATTTTAAGTTTTACAACTGTTACCTTTGGTTGTTGGTGGAGGGGGTTTGGTAGGGGAGCAGAGGAGTTATGGAACAGTCTAGGAGTCTGGTTACTGATAAAAACAGGGGATTTCAGTTAAGATTTAAATGAGTGTCAAACTAAGAGCATTTCTATAGTCCTTGATGTCAAGCCTAGAGTTGAGGAACCATGTGTGTGTTGTTGGTTAACATCAAACAAAACTCAACAAAAGAGTTAACATCCCCTCCTGTCCAATACTGTATGTAGAGTGTGGATGCTACATGTGCATCTCTCTAGTTTATTTTTGATGCGCGCGCACACACATACACACTTTTACAATTGCTTCTGGTTCTGACGGACATGGACAGTCCTCAGTACTTAACCAAGGAGAACACAGGGTATGGCTTCAGCTTGTCTTTACCGTTCAGCTCTTTAAGCTCAATGACAACCAAGCAGGCTAAAACCTGGGCCTGCTGCCTCTTCATCAGTTCACAGGCCGCGTACAGGGTTCCTGCAACACAGTTCAAACGCAGTCAATGGTGGGAACGCATCATCCTCCACGTACTGGCTCTTCACCCACACCCCTCAGATTCAGCAATGCAAGAACCGTGACCTCATCTGGTCAATAGGAGGATCACGTGCAGCATGTTCTTTATTATGCTTCATATATTCTGTCTATTTATGATCAAGACAAACCATTTCACTTCTCTAATCCCATTATATACCTCCATGTCCTCGATGGATTCAAACCATCACACATGTTTGAATTAGTGGTAGTTAAGTGGCAGAGAGGAAACATGGAGAGAGACAGAGATAAAGAGAGTGATATGCATCCATGGTCACACTCAAACTGGGACTGTGGTTATATGACCATTCAAATAAAGTCCTCCCTTTCATTACAGAATCATGTAAAACATTTTTCCAAACTACTCCTGAATGCAAGTAACTATATAATGATGGTAGTGGAGATGCTATCTGACAGCTCAAAGGTCAGAGTCAACCATGGACTCTTATCTTGGCCTTTATACACATATTTCCGGTAATAATACTCTAACACAGCCAGCACAAACCCAAGAGGCTTACTACAAAGTGAGGAATGTCAGAATGTCTGACCTCCAGTAGCCAGAAGATCATCAATAAGCAGAACCTTTTGTCCTGCTTCCACTGCGTCCTCCTGCATCTCTGCCTCCGCCTGAAGGAACAAAGGCAGAAGACTAGTCAGATTGTGACTGACTGAACATTTATTATTGTGTACAGTGAACAGAAAACGAGGGTCACATGTATAATAAAAGGTTCTTTACCTTACCATACTCCAGTTCATACTCCACAGACACTGTGGGTCCAGGCAGTTTGCCCTTCTTTCTCACCAGGACGAAGCCAACACCGAGCCGCTGTGCAAGGAGGGGCCCGAACAGGAAGCCACGGGCGTCTAAGCCTGCAAAGACAGACACCTGAGAACTGGTGGCAGCAAGAAAAAGTCTACGAGAAACAGGGTTTGGATTGCCTACCTATAAGCAAATCAACCTCTTCGTGATTCTTCTTCACATAATCCTCTAACAGGTCGATCGCTGCTGTCAGAGCAGCAGGATCCTTCAGGAGAGGACAGATGTCTCTGAGGAGGTGATAGTTATTCTGTTAGGAGAAGCAGCTGTTTGGGTTATATTGCTCTGTGATTGTCAGCAGAACCGGGGGGCAGGGTAGTGGGACCAGCCCTGGACAAATTAACCACAGTTGTCACTGGACAAAGCGTCATTAGCTGCCATCGTATGGGGTGCCGAATGTAAAAGGAGCACCTATAACTAGTTTTCTCACATTTAGATTTAACATTTGCCATTTACATTTAGACTTTTGCACATTTAACTAAATGTGAGAAAACTAGTTATAGGTGCTCCTTTTACATTCGGCACCCCATACAAGCGAAAGTGTATGAGCGGCTCTTAGACGAACACCGTACAATGTTTGTCCAGGACAAACACGAGCAGCAAGCGAACTTTAGAAGGTGACAAAGCACGCGCCGCAGTGAAGCCTAATGTTCATCAGTGGGCGAGACTCACCTGAACATGATTCCTTTCGTCGGAAAGTCCGTAAAAGCTCGAATGCAGCTCTGAATTCGGAGTAATTTGGACTGAGATTCTGTCGCCATTCTGACGACGTGCGGCTGCTTCTGCTTCTGCTTCTGCTTCTTCTTCTTCTTCTTCTTCTGCTGCTGCTGCTGCTGCTTCTTTTTCTTCCTCTTCCTCTTCTTCTTGTTTAATGGCAGCTTGCGGTGTGTAAGTTGCGCAATACCGCCACCAACTAGGCTTTTCTATGGCGTTACTACATATTGTCTATTTTTTGGGGTAACAAAAACAAACAAAGAAACAAAAAAAAACTATATCCCCACTTTAATCCTGTCTCCTCACAAAAACAAAAATTGCTCTACTCCTGACATCCCCCAGCTCTAGCCTCAATAACACTTGTGGCTCTATCTTAACCTTCTGTGAGTTCAGAAAACCGAATAATTTTCTTCCTTTCTCTACTACATAAAGTACAATATAACGCTACATGCTCCAATGTCTCACCCTCACCACACTCACCGCCCTGTCTCATGTTTCCCCATCACCTTTAATGTGCTATTGAGTCCCTTGTGCCCGAATCTCATTCAGCCCCAAATGACATCCCTGGTCCTATTGCCACTACACCCAACTATCCTTCCTACCTCCCTTTGAACCTGGTAATAAAACCTACCCTTTATTCCAATCATCGTGCCATTTCATTTTGAATTTTAACTTAATAATATCTTAATCTCTGCCTTGCTATAACAGGATGTCAGAATGCGGCAGAGAGCGGACCCACATGCACAGTGCCAGAACACGAGGTAGGCGGTGAGAAAATCAGGGTTTAATCCAGTAATCGTTGTCAAAAACAGTCCAGGTCATACACGATAGAGCGTAGGATTTCAGTACAAATGGAACAGGCTTAATCGGGTCCAGAGACAGGCAAGGGTTCAGCAATGAGTGAGCTCGGCAGAGGTACAGACAGGGAGTAGGCTAAATCGTGGTCAGACAGTCAGGAAAGTTACCAAGGTCTCCAGGCGTAGGTACAGACAGGGTGTAGGCAAGAATCAGCAGTCAGGTACGGACAGGATCATGCAACAAGGTAGCTATACTGGAACGCTGGAAAGTGGTATCGGAAACTCAACAACCTGGCGACGGGCTATGGTAAGTACTGGTGCTTATATACTGAAGGCTGATTGCTAAATTATTGACAGGTGTGCATGGTGTACCGGGAGTGACAGGAAACATGTGTGACGTGGGAGAAACAGGAAGTCTATAAAAATAAAACAGGAACTAGAACATGACAACATGAATGAAAACTAAGACCTTTCAAAATAAAACTAGAAACAAAAACCTAGATCATGACAAATATTCACTTCAATGTTTTCCTTTTCTATAGCGTCCTTTTGCATTTGTCAGCAGCCTCATTTCCCTCCACCCCCTTATGAGCAGGTACCCAAATAAACTTTACCACTATCCCTATTTTCCTGATTCTAGTCAATGCATTTAACACCTCTATTACTATGTCTTGCCTTGAAGTTGATGCTATATTTTTTATACTAATTAGGGAGCTACTTGAGTTGATGCTATTAACACTTTTTGATATAACATATAACACAAATAATATTGCCACTATTTCTCCCATATAAACATTCAAGTTGTCTGTAATTCTTTTATATGTCACATCATTTTGTTCTGAAAAACAAAAGCAAACCCTACTTTGCCACCTATTGTTCTTAATGCATCTGTATAAATTTTAACATAATCACTATACTTTAACTCTATATATCTCATAACTCCATCATCCCTACTATATTCCTCTTTCCTCCTCTCCATCAGGCTCAAATCCCCTTCTGCCTCTTCCCATATCCATTGAGCTATTCCAGAATATGGCATTGTTGGTCCTATTTCCCTACTTTCTATTTCTTATCCAGTGATTAATTTGTCTATGATTCACCCAAAACTCCTGACTCGTCCTTTATTCTTCTCTTGACATGGCATTAACAAACTTGCTGTAGGATGGTTCTGACTATGACCTTTTAAATTCGCCCAGTAGGTAGCTATTAACTGTTGTCTTCTCAACTATAGCGGCATTCCGTTCATCTCCACCTGTAGAGCGGATACTGGTGTTGTTCTGATTGCCCCACTGCATAAAAGAACTTGACGTTGTATCCCATCCAATTTTTCTAGCACTGTTTTCGAGCCTGAAGAGTACAGAACACACCCATAATCTATTACTGATTGTATTAATCCATTATATATTATTCTTAAGATATTTCTGTCTGCTCCCCATTTTCCTCCTGTCAAATATTTCATTATGTTTAATATCCTCTTACTTTTCACTACAATTTTCTTTACATGTTCATGTTTCTTTACTTGTTCTATCGTTGGCCCATATAGTTTTAGTGTGAATTAATTAACTTTATAAGCATAATATTCAAAATTCTTTGTATTTAGTCCAAGTACCCATATGTTCAGTGTAAGCATTATTGCATAGATATAGAAAACATACATTACAATAAAGTGCTGAAAGTAAACATTCCTGGCATTCTGTTTTGCTTTAGGTTTTGTTTGCTGGCCAAGAGGACATGGCCAGTGAAGCATTCAGTATACAAAAAGCCACCTCTTCTGTGCCTATTGAGAGTAGTGCCACAGGTTAATTTGCTGAGTATGTAATGAATGCATCTTCAGTGCTTTATGTGTTATGGATTTCAAATCTTGATGTTATGGTACAATATATATTACTAATTTCATCTTTGGTTTAAACTTATGCAACATTTGCATACGCATTATATTATTCTGTATGCCTTAGATGTTTGTTTTCTTTCTGTATTTAGCCACAGTCAACTTTAAACTCCACTGAGACAGTTTTGAGCCATTGGTCCCTCAATCCTCCACTGAGCAGCTGATGCCTCCATTGTCCATACTCCCTTCCATTCAAGCATTACCTTCACTGCCCTCCCTTGATGCACCAGTTATGGTAAATGCATATCAAAAAAATATGAGTTATTCCTCTGTCCAAGAGCCAATCATAAGTCTTGAAGACCAAGAAGATTCTGTAATGGAACTATAAATAATAGGACAACACATAGATCATAGAAATCTCAGGTTCAAACACCCACCAGAGCACCAAGGGTGTCCCTGAGTAAGACACCTTGCACTAGCTCCCCAGGTGCCTTGCATGGCAGCCCACTGCTCCCTATGGGGATGGGTTAAATGCTGTAATGTTAAATTACCTCTTGTAATGCAGTCCTATGACCTATATGAGGCAAAAGAGACAGTCAGTCATCATTGACACGAATGTCCTCTTTTGGCCAAAATCCCTTCCACACCCCAGAAGAACAACAGCATGCAGAGCTATGATTTGGGACTGCATTACAAGAGGTGAACCCACAGTGTTCCAGGATGCACTGTTGTTTCTGATTCATCTGTCATCTGCACGTAAGATGTTCAATGCAAGGTATGATGACTACTAAACCAATACCGAAGGTAGGTGGTGGAAAATAAAAAGATCCTCTGCAGGCACTCATCTGCTCTGTACATACAGTAACACCTAGATGTTGTGTGACGGATCATCTGATCACACACTCTTGGCCACAGAATCTGCCTCGCAAAGATGATGCGATGCACATTAGGGCAGTCATGGCTCACAATGAGTTCAGTTATTGTGAGGCAGGTTGAGTGGCTGTTATTCTCCCGCAGGTAAAGCAGGCTCTGAGACAGGAAGTCCAATGATGGCGCATATATTAACATTTACATTTAACATTTACATTTAGACTTTTGCACATTTAACTAAATGTGAGAAAACATGTTCTGTCATTTAGTTAAATATCCAGCAGTGTCATAATTTATAAATCTGAGTTATAAATTGCTGCTACTCCTCCACCTCTATCTGTACTTCTAGGAACATTATAGTTTATGTGACTCATTGGAGTCGACTCATTTAAACTAACATATTCATCCTGCTGCAGCCAGGTTTCAGTGAGACAAAACAGATCTATGTGATGGTCAATTATCATGTCATTTATTAACAATGATTTAGATGAAAGAGAAATTAATTAACTTAATGTTACTTTGTTCTGTACATGTAAGTTAAGCACTTTTCACAAGTTCAAGTCCTTATAGTTGATAATACAGTTGGTAACTGAGTGTTATATTATAGTCCAGCACATTGAGGAGGTCTTTCCTGAATGCCAACAAACATGTGTTATCCACACACAGGAAGGTAAGTAAATTGAATGTTTTTGTTGATCCAAGAACACAAAATATAGTGTTGAAGGCTTAACAAGAGTTTGGACTTGTCATCAGCATTTCAGGTCTGCTAGAAGTCGAATCATTGAGAACCTGAACCGGCTGACTGCTCAGACATGATAGAATATGCGACACTCACATCTTGTTGTAAGAAGTTATATTTAAATTTAATCAGTTGCAGTTTCACCATCTATCCTTGTTGCAGTGTTGTAGATTAGCAAACAAAGTGTATTGTGCTGACACAAAAAATGCTATTTTGAAAATCATGTAGCTACAGTAGCTTCATTAGGTGGAACACAAGCAAGTTGATGTAATTATTGATTTTTGTATTCTTTGTGTATTTGTGATCCTCAGATCTGACTGTTCTTCAAGATAAAAATGAACCGTCTTCTTCAGGTCTAATAGACACCTTGTCTCTCTCAACAAGAAACAATCAACAAGTGTGGAACAAGTTATTTAGCCTCTTAAGACTTTATTACAGAAAACTGTCAGGTCTGTTTATCTGCCATAACAGCAGCTGCTTTAAGTGGTGTCTTAGACTATTACTGTGCTGTTACACTTTAAGTAAAGAGTACATAGAGAAATGTCCATGGTTTGCTGTGTGTATTTTGTGAAATAAATATAAGACATTTATAAGCAGTATGTTTTTTAGTAATTTTCAACTAAAACACATTTAAGATTCAAAAACCTCTATTTATCAGAGGGAAATTGTTTTGCACACTTTTGATTGCTGTCGCAGGTAGAATTACACACAATGAAGTAAGGGAGATTCAAATTTGAAAACTATAAAAATTGAAACACATATACAGTACACACACAATCACATGAAAGCATCAGGCTGAAGCTGAGGAAGGTACCACAGCTGTGGAAGACATCCTGCGTGGTACCGGTACCAAAGACATCTTGGCCGACTGACTTCCTGTGGTGAGCCAATCAATGGACCCGCTGCAGCTGCCTACCAGCCTGGTATTGGAGTTGAGGTTGCCGCATCTTCCTCCTGAACAGAGCTCTGTCACACCTGGACCAGACTGGGAGCTCTGTGAGAATCATGTTCTTTGACTTCTCCAGTGCTTTCAACACTATCCAACTGTTGCTGCTGAGAGACAAGTTGGTGCACATGAAGGTGGACCAACATCTGTCTGCATGGATGCTGGACTACCTCTCGAACCAACTGCAGTATGTGAGGGCTCACCACTGTGGGTCTGACATGCTTGTCTGCAACACAGGAGCCCCACGGGAAACAGTTCTGGCTCCGTTTCTGTTCACTGTCTACACCGCAGACTTCATGTCCAGCTCAGCATCCTGTCACCTGCAGAAGTTCTCAGATGACTCTGCCATCGTCGGCTTGATTACTGATGACAATGACAGAGAGTATAGAGAACTGATTCAGAACTTTGTGGACTGGTGCCAGGGACGCTACCTTCAGATTAATGCAGGGAAAACCGAGGAGCTGGTGGTAGATTTTCGTAGGCGCACACACTCTGTACTAACACTCTTACAAGTACTTGGGTGTCCACCTCAACAATAAACTGGACTGGTCAAACAATACAGACGCACTGTATAAAAAAGGACAGAGCAGACTCTATCTGTTAAGGAGACTGAGGTCTTTTGGAGTCCAGGGACCACTCCTAAAGACATCAGCCATCTTTTATGGAGTGGTCTGCTGGCAGCAGCCTTATACCGTAGTCACCATCTACATGTTTGGGCAATCTTTTATCCTGTGCAATATCCAGAAAATCCATGGTGGAATTACCCATAACCTCTTCAGTATGCAAGTGTGTATATATATATATGATAAATCTGTATTATACTTTAAATTGTACATCATTTTGATCCTGCTCTTGTTATATAATGGTACTGCTGCTGCAACATGGAAATTTCCCCATTGTGGGAGGAATAAACAACTATCTTATCTTAAATTACTAGCTAAATTTTATTGCAGGTTGTCCCTTACAGAGGGAGGAAGGATCTCCGGTGGTGTTCCGTGGAGCAGTAATTGGTCCTAGGCAGAATTTAATTGTGGATATCTTAAATGGCAGTTTTGACTAGGTGGAAATACATCTTACATTTCAGATATCTAATAAATGTTAAAACGGCGCAATGGCAAATAATGACGTCATTTAAGATATCCTATCCATATCCATCCTATATCCTACGTCATTTAAGATATCCTATCCATCCATTTTCCAAGACGCTTATTCCCTAATGCGGGGTCACGGGGGTGCTGGAGCCTAACCCAGCTGACTATGGGCGAGAGGCAGGGTACACCCTGGACGGGTCGCCAGTCCATCGCAGGGCAACACAGAGACAGACAACCATTCACACACACACTCACACCTACGGGCAATGGAGAGATTCCAATCAACCTAATGCACGTCTTTGGACTGTGGGAGGAAGCCGGAGAACCCGGAGAGAACCCACGCAGACACGGGGAGAACGTGCAAACTCCACACAGAAAGGCACCAGGGCCGCCTCCGGGAATCGAACCCAGAACCTTCTTGCTGAACCGTGCCGCCCCATTTAAGATATCCAAAACTTAATTGTGAATAGTCAAAATGTAATTGGTGATATCTTAAACTCTACTTCTTCCTAGTCAGAATACATTTGTGGATATCTGAATTTAAAATTACACTTATCCAAAATTGCATTCTGCCTAGGCAATCTAAAATACAATTACAGATATTCACCTTAAAAGCCTCTAAACATGGCAATTTTACTTTACATCTATAAGATAGTCATGTTTTACACAGATATCTGTAATGTATATATGACTAGTCCAAAACTGTAATTAAAAACTACATTTCAAAGCCACAATTCCAATAAAAATATAGTCAGCTATCAGTGCTGTGTGAATGGCTCTTCTCCAAAGCTGGAGAGGTAGTGAAAGCCACGTTCTGTGGAAAAGATTTAAAAAAAAAATAAAAAAAATGACAAACATCTGCTCGATGTAGTAAAAACAAAGTTGCAGAAGCACGATATAGTGTTCATAACATCTCACTATCAAACATATTTGCCATGTCAAGGCTACTAATGTCTACTGTGGAATCTCTAGAGGAGTTCCTAGTGGCAAAGCCTCAAACTCTCAGAAGAAGTGAAATCCAAGACTGCAGATCTACTTATGTCATTAAAGTCACTGTAACCAAAATTTAGTCAGTGACTCTGACGTTTTCTCTTGCATCTGCTGTAATTAAGGTGTAATGTGTTGGTACACATCAGATGTTAGTTAGTAGAGGAGTAAGCCTAATTCTTTGGAAACATTCTTTAAACACTACCTAAAAATTACTACAAGCACCAGAAATACACTGGTGATATAGTTTATTTTCTTTTCTCAGTTGTTACAAAAGCAATTTCTAAAGCATTGGCTGCTTTGGTTTTACAAACAGTAAATAATAAACTGAACTGAAAAAAAGGATAAGTGTAATTGTTCTTATCTAACCTTTAAAATATAAACAGCAGTTCTACACTGTAGAAAACAAGTATTTTAAAAGACTGGAAGCAGACATGTGCCCACCAAATTCACATACTTATGAAGGAAAAAAAAAAGATGGGTTTGGTCAGCACAGCGGCAAAGAGCAGCAAATCAATGAACTCAAAAGAAACAGGCAGTTCATATCACAAGGACCTGGGAAGGCAGTCAGTGACAGTGGTCTCACAAGCTCTCCTCCTCCTGGAGTCTTCTGCTCAACTTGTCCAGAATGCCAGTGAGCTCCATATTCTTGTTGAGCTTCAGGTAGAAGTCCTTCCTGATTGGGTGGATGGTCAGCCATTCAGAAGCTACCTCAGCCAGCAGAAAGATGTGTTTCTCCATTTCACCTGTTTACACAAGAGGAGGAAAGCAAATGAGAAAACCGTTCTCTTTTGAATGACAGTGGGCCTGTTGTTGGAACCAACCTGTGCTGAGAGCAGACTTATAGCTGGCCACCATCCTGTTACAGGCTACTTCCATGATTAAAGCAGGTTTCTTTTCTGCAACAAACACATTACGGAGGATCCTCGCCAGTTCACCGAGCCGTGACATCATCAGAAGACGCTCCTCCTGGGCAGAGTTTCGAGTCATTGCTACCTGAAGCTTTTGGGCCTCCTTCACTCGAACCTGCAAGAATATAAAACGGGAGGGATTGATATGGATGGATAAATAAGAAATATAGAAATAACCACTAGAAGGATTTCTGGTGGTGTATAGGCTGAACATATGAACAACAATCCTCTGATGTCCACACATACTCTTTCCAGCAGAGACTGGGACACTCCTTTCAGGGTAGAAGGGACCTGAGGTGCCAGGCCAGCAGACGGCGCCGAGTTCTGTGGAGGTGATGCCGGTTTACTGTCTGTCTTCAGAGCCAGGGAAACCAGAGCATCCTCCATCTAAAGACAGGATGAGTAACACTTGTAACATATGGGCACCCAAGTGCATTGTACATTTACAGCTTAAAGACAATAACTCTGCCCCGGTACCTTAGGTGTGATACGTGAACGGGCTTTGTCCAACACCTCCTGTGCTGTGGCCAGTTTTTCAGTATGTGGAGGCTGTGGCAGGGGGCTAGTCTGTATGGCTGGCACTGAGTCCACATTGAAGCGAGGGTGCCATCGAGTCAGTTTATCATCGGAAACAGACACTGGGGGAACCAGAGAGGACAGGAAAACCTGGACGACAAGTTGGAAAAACTGGTTAAAGCCTTTGTGGCACAAAGTGATAATATCTGGTCCACGTCTGCTCAAACCTTTCCATGGAAGAGGCACCGACCTTATGGTGGAATTTAACATGAGATACAAGGTTCTGATGGAAGATGCGTCTTCGTTTAAGAAGAAGAGAAGCTGAAAGGACAGGGCGCGCCGTGCTCTGTTCTGAAGACAACATAGGAACAAAGACACACGAAAAAGGTCAAAACCATAAAAATGCTGTTGTCCTATTTTAGCATCTGTGACCACAGTGGACTCTGACCTGAGACTATATCAGGCTCCACAGTGAGCTGGTAGCTGCCCTTCTTAAAGCTGCCGTTGAAGGTCGGAATGCTCTTCTCCTGTCTGAATGTGTAGGCCTCAGGAAACACTGTTTGAATCTGACCCATGTGGTCTTCCCCAAAGCGCCTGAAGGAGGGGTTGAAGAACGAACAAGAGGCAAACATCAGCTTTTACCAGCTGACAGCTGCCAAATAATAAACCAGCCTTCTCTTACTTGTGCATCATGTCCTGAACCCCTTGTTTGACTTTGGAGAAAGTCGCTATCTCACTGCGGTTGTACAACATAGCGACCACCGTGTCCATGCTCCTAAACATCTCAGCCAGCACCATATAATGGTAAGGCAAGGAGAGGCCTGGCGGAGTGGACTGGGCAAGGGTGTGGTAACGCTGGTACGCTGGCAGCTCAGCACTGAAGGACACAAACCAGACAGACACAGGCGTTGGCTTCCACTTTCCAATGAATAGGCTAATTTCAGACACAAGCAGCTGCTCACCTGTCCTGGGCTTGTGTCTCACTCGGCCTGCTCTCCTCAGCTTCTCTCTCCTTGTACCTCTTCTGTGCTTTAGCTGCCAGGTCTTTAGCTTTTGCCAAAGCCCACTTAACAGCCCTAGCATCATGGGTGTGAGGCAAGGGGGCTTTGGGGACAGAGGTGGTAAGTTCTTTAGATGCTTGAGAGGAGGCAGCAGTGGAAGGTGAAGCAGAGCTTGTAATCTCCCCTGTATGTTTCTTGATCCATTGAAGGCGAGACTTGAGGGCTGCAATGTCGTCTTTAGGCAGAGACTGAAGGAAAAAACAAAAATATCTATCTAAATTTGTACACACGCACACAGCAACAACTTGGCATCCGATCACTCTTCAGTTCATTTTTCCCTGTCACTAGTGCTTTTAATTTAAACACACACACTATTACCTCCTTGGGTTACTGTCCTGTTCTCCCCTACCAATACGCCTGTAGGTGTTGTTGGGGAAAATGTTAATTACTATTTTTGATTCACTATATAGCTCTAGATTACCATTTTTACCTTTTAGGTAATTCTTAATTTATTCAACAGCAACAACCAACACGCAAAAAAGCAGAGAAACATCCCAGCTGCAGCCGCAGTTAACCTGGACAAAGCACAGTCACACTCGCTCAATGACCTTTGCAAATGCAAATCAAATCAATACACCGCAGTAACGCTTGAGGCTGCAATTCAGTCAAACACAGCCTTACCTTGTCGGCCTGACCTCCGCTGTTCTTGCTGGTGACTCGATCCTGGTTCTCAAAGTCCTGCCCACACACCGGAGGTGATGGAGCCGCATCCTAGACCAAGACACAACACGTTGCTCTAACCGTAGAGTCACACTGGTACTGTATATAGGACTAAAGGCGCCACCATAACAACATCGGTACAACAATGTTTACCTCCGATGCGCCTTGAAGAACCAGCTTCTTCCTGGCCGTCCTGCGGGTCACTTTCTCCGGGGCGTCCCTCGCGGCCTCCCCCTGCCGACTCTTCTTGGCTGTGCTGTGTTCGGCGGTGGCTGAAAACGCGGACGCCCCGAGGTCGAACTCTGCGTTGGCCGAGGTCCGCTTGGGCGTCCGGGGGCTGGACGAGGCTTCCTCTGCGGCATCGCATCTAGCTTGTCCATGGTTCAGCCCCGCTGCCTCGTCGATAACTCGCACGAACTCTTCATGAACGGACGAACCGAGCAAAGCGTCTTTGTTTTGGGAGAGCCTGGACCTCGTCGTGGCTCCAGGGACGCGGTGGCGCTGCTTCGCTGCCTCGGCGATGCCTTTCTTTCTCTGGGCAAAGAAATCTGTGACTCGAGCCTGAGACATGCTGCTGCTGAACACGAAGGAGACACGAAAAAAAATTACATGAACCTACAAAGAACGGAACTGGGTAAAGACATAAATAGCGTCCACGAACAACACCTCTCCGGAAATCGCCGAATCACAGGAAGACAAGAAGAAGTTCGCGGGAAAATACAAAAGCCACGCCTCTTCCGGCCATGGCTTAGGAAATAAAGGAGGGATTGTCCCGTTTGATGAATGGGGCAATGGTTACAGTCACGACCATTTAAAATGTTAACACCTATTTAATTCCTGTATTACAGACAACAAAAGTAAAATGTCCTCTACTTATTGTGATAATACCTTTGATTTACTCATTTTTAATTAGTTAGTTTTATTATATAAAGTGAAATTCTACTCCCCTCAAACACAACAGAACAATTAGTGATTGGATTACTTAAATCGCTCTACAATGAGACATTTGGAACAGTGTAACCTAAAGAAACGTGATGGTCATTAGATCAAATCATCTATGACATTACTGTAGTTTTCGGTTTATTCAACAATTCTGCCTCTGTACTGTTGCTTAGTTCACATAAAATCATAGGAAGTACAGTAGTAGTCAGATTGGGTTTAATTTGATTGGGTTGAGTTTGTGTAGGTTTAAATGAAAATTAAACCATTTTTGACCATCATCACCTCTCACAGCATCTCCAGTCAATCTGACATTTAGTTTGATTTCTACCAGTATCAAAGAAAAATCCTTCTCATTAACACAAAAAGCCTTTATTCTTTTATTCTAACGAGCAAATGCACACATTGTATACACCCTTATTTTTCCCCTGACTGTGCAAATATGTGAAATAGAATTAAATTAACATCAGATGTCTTCAAATCACACACTTATCAATACAATGAGAAGCTTATGGTTCCCTCTTTATGCAGCTTTCTCTTAAAAGAAAACTTCACAGATTTTCAATTGGGGTTGACCAAAACGATCTCGGGTAGTATTTAAGAATGAAGGGACACTCAGGTTGCTCCATATATTGTATGCAGAGAAATTATCATTTATAACACTAGTTGTAGTCTGTTAGCCCAAGGCAAAAAGGCATCTGGCCTGTTTCTGAGGCTTTTTGCAGAGAAATAAATTATATTTTCTCTGCACAGAAAAATGGAGTAATCTGAGTGTCCTTTCATTCTTAAACAATACCCGAGATCGTTTTTGTCAGCCCCCATTGAAAATTGCTGAAGTTGTCCTTTAAGAAGGTTGATGATGTGATTTGGAAAATGGTTCACAGCTTTGTAATCAAGGCTCCTTGAGAGGTCTCAATAAATCTGAAAGGACAATCAAATACTTCAAAGAACTGCCTGCCATGTTTGTTTGTTTTTTATATTAATAGTACATGATTTCATTGCTTCATGAATAATACACACAACTCATAGTTAGGTATTTTTATTTGTACCACCTAGTCCACCTAGTTTTCCCACTTTCTAAATCTAGTTGGGGGTAGAGTCCTATTTAGAGCATCTCAGGTTGCTACTGTTGCTTCAATTTATTCAGTTTTGTGTGACATGAAGAGAAATCACGTTTAAGATTTAAGACCTTACAAATTCAAAAATACAAGTAGTTAGAGAAATATATGTGCCCCCCCTAGAAATTACATTTAGACATTTGTCAAATACTTTTTTCCAAAAAACAAATTACTTCATGTTTTCATGCCTTGCACATCCTTAAGTCTCTAATAAAGCTGCATAAAAAATGTGTCTCTCTGAAGGAAAACGTCAAGAGCCAACCGATGTCGATGCTGCGTTTGCACGCTAGGTGGCGCCAGTTTGTACTCGGTGGGCAGAGTTGTTGAGAAAGTCAAACAAATGTTATTGATTCACCTTTCCACATTAGACATAATAGACGGTAAACGAGAAGCATAGTGGCGCTGCCCTCGGTGGCTCTAAGGCGGTAAAGTAGCGGTGACTGTTGGCAGGCGGGAGAAGCGGAGCTTCGGCCACAGCCCTCCAGGCGGATTCCTTGTGATTCACATTTTCCACCTCCAGCACTGTCACTCCGCTCGGGCCCCCCTGAAGGAAGCCGTGCAACAGAACCTTTCTCTGAGCGCTGCGACCATGTTTGCTGTGGAGCTGGTTCTGTTTCCACTCATCAGACGGACCGTGGCGCGTTCATACCTTTGTCACGTTTGATCGATCAGGCTAATGAAAGGCCTTAGGTTAAAGAAGCAGCCTTTCTGACGTGAAGTGTTGGACATGGATCTTCAGGTTGTCGTCTGGTTCTTCTACTGCTTCCTGCTGCCAGCCGTTCTTCTAACAGGTAACTTACCTTTAAAATCAAAACACAAGTCAACTTGTCAAACGCCAGCACAGAACGCGAACGCCCCGAGTCGCTGGGTGGTGACTGGACTGGACCCGCTGAACTTCGTGTAGCCACATGTTCAAAGCAGCGACTCTGAAGTCGTTTTAAAGCTTTAAATCTCGGTCCTGCTGAAAGTTGTTACTGTGAAACACTGTGAAGTGGCTTATTCTGTGTTTTAGTGTTGGAACATTGTTCCAATGAACCAGAGCTGAAACGCGCGGAGTTGCTTTCTGCTGCCTAGCTTAAGCCTGAACGAAGCCACTGAACGCACTTGAAGAATTTCAGGAGTCGGTGTGTAAAATAGTTGCAGACGGTGTTGGTGGTGTGTCTCACATTTCTCCACATTCTCTCAGGTGCGCTGTCAAAAAGCTCTAGAACTAAAGAGAGACATTTAAGGTGCTTCTGCTTGTTGTTTAACGTCTTAACGTGTCTTGTTTGTTGCTTTAAATTTTAAATTGGTGGCAGCACAAGAAAAACATGCAACAAGCGGTGACGTCAACGGTCTCACGTGACATGACGTTTCCAGTTGTAAATTCACAGGTTTTTAAGGAAGTGAAAGATGCGCACGTTCGCGCGCGCACACACACACACACACACACACACACACACACACACACACACACACACACACACACACACACACACACACACACATCCTGTGACACCTGTATGTTCCTCCACGTCATCCACTCTCCTCCCAGTACTGCTGGAACAACACAACTGGACGAAGCTGCTACTAAGGTTTTACTGCAGCCTCTCCAGGAGACAGGATTTGTCTTTAACCTGTTCCAGGCAGAACCAGCCGTATCCCACCACCAGCTGTGCAGTCCTCTGTTACTCCAGGTTCAGGCCTGGTCTCATCCCAACACATGAACCTTTCACAGTCCCTAGAACTGAGCTGATTCCACTTCTGGTAACTGGCTGTTTTTCCTGTCCTCAGCTTTTTGTGCCCTTTGCCACCTCATTCTCTGTATGTTGCACATCTGTGCATAATGCTGATGTTAGGTCACTAAGCATAAGACAGCCTGTTGCTGTCATCAGTTTATTTATCTAACACTAATTTATCAGAAAAGTAATTTCCAGATAATAGAAAAACACAACACGGCTTCGTCGGCCCGAACAAGATGTGAAGAGACATCAAACAGAGGCATGAGGCTTCGGTCAGTAGTTGATACATGAGTGTGATGTTACTGTAGAGAGGGAGCAATTCAGCACAGCTGTGCCATGAGGGAGAGGTTTAGCCTTTACAGGAGCAAAGAAATAAAGCTCTGTTGTCTTGTCCTTTTGAGTGAACCTTGGGACGAGACTGTAGTTAAGATGTGTATGCTTTAAAATGTCGCCACAGCCCCACTCGACTGAATGATGAAGACATGTGAGACCCTGGTGGCGCTGAAGGAAGGTGAACCTGAAGCTGTGCAGCATTTCCTTATGGTTATTGTGTTACTTGATCGTGGCCTGGTGGCGCAATGGGTAGAGCTGGGAAGCTGAAGGTCACCAGTAGCTTTCCGAGCACCTCACGCGTGGCTGCTCACTGCTACTCCCAGTGATGGCATGGGTCAAATGTAGAGAACACAATTTTCCAATTATCTTTTTTACTCTTTGGCTTCATGACTGATGCGGTCACAGTGCACTGATGCGGTTTGGGTGACAGCGTCACACAGGCGAGGTGCCAGGAATGCCTTCCACAGGTAGTTATGACAATAAACCCACAGCTTTTTTGCACTTTTACAAATTCATGATTCACTTTCTCTTTTTTTAGACCAACTGAAGCAATATGTCTGTTGTCTAGAAAATGTTGTGCAGTGCAGACAAGGCTTCACAGCTCTGAGAAATACTGTGTGTGCAAGCTGAGTGTCAATGACATCAAGGATCTTCTAGAGTCTTTTGTCATTTTGGGTCTCAGATAGATTTGTTAGGCGTAACAGAAACCATAGTTGCCTTCTTTCTTCCAGAAAAGTCAGATTTTCCAGTGCTGGGCTTCTTGCTGGGAGCGGTTCACGCTTGGAGAGTAGAGCGATAGGTTGGAGTCCAATGAGACACTAACAGGACTGACTGGAACTGAGCTTTAACACGCACAAAAGTGACGGTCTGGAAAAGTTGATGGAACTGAACCGTGAAAAGGAGGACAGACAGTGTTTACTTATGTGGTACCTGGAGACAGGCAGGCACTACACACTGAACCTTGGCTTATCTCCAGTTGTCTGACAGTAAACCTCGTCCCTGCAGCGGATCTTGGCTTTGGACTTGCTCACAGACTGCAGCTTTTATTAAAGAGCCAGTCCAGTCTGCAGCGACTTCAGGATGTGACCACTACAGCCTCCGTTCCATGTTCTACGTCTTTCTGCCTTTTGCACCATTTACCAACTGAACCAACTACCCTTGGCTTTAGCAGGTGTGTGTGAGTGTGTGTGTGTGAGTGTGTGTGAGTGTGTGTGAGTGTGTGTGAGTGTGTGTGTGTGTGTGTGTGTGTGTGTGTGTGTGTGTGTGTGTGTGTGTGAGTGTGTGTGAGTGTGAGTGAGTGAGTGAGTGTACACACTTTTCCTGTTTTTGTGGAAAGAAAAAAACCAAAAATACATTAATTATTTACCACACACACACACACACACACACACACACACACACACACACACACACAGTGGAAATTTTCCATAAAGAAGCAGATGAGAGAGTTGTCCTTTTGTGCAAATTAATGAAATAATAAAGAAAATAAAAATAATGGGGAAAGCAAATAAAAAGCATGGATGTTGATCGTGCACATCAACAAACCAAAAACCAGCTGGGGAGATCAGTGCACACACCACGGAGGTGTAATGCAAAGAGCCCCCAATCCTCAAGTTGCTTCTGCCTTTTAACCCCTTTCTCTGGCTCTGGTGGAATGTCTCTGTGGTGAGTGAGCTCTGCTGCTCACTCGAGACGTGGAACGCCGTGCAAAAAACAACCAAAAAAAAGATGGCTTGCTCGCAGATGGTGAGTTTATTCAGTCCAAAAGTATAGTGCGGAAAAGAATCAGGTGCAGTATTTACAGTTGCTCCAAAAACCCTGCGGGTGCAACAGACAAAAAAAAAAGAAAAACAGAATGATAAGGACAACTATGGATGAGGAAATCAACCTGAAAAAAAAACCTGCTCAAATAAAAGGAATGTCTCTTCTCTTCGTCAACACTCTCTCACCAACCAACTCGCTCTCCGTCCAGTCCACTCTCCCCCACAAGGGAGTTTGGCCACTCTTCTTAAAGGCCTGGCCCCGCCCCCTTCAACTGGGTGGAACCATTCTCCAGAACGTTCTGGAAACTAAACATTTATAATCCCAATATTCACCTTTAAACAAGTATAAATCAATCACCCATATTCCCACAATAATTCTCAGATTCATAACACAAGAATACCCTACAAATAATGACTAGGACCAAATAATAACAACAAACAAAAGTGGTTTTGTCGGACCCGCGCCTCGCGCCGAGGCGACACTGCAATGACGTCAAAAGTGAGCTTGCCCAGCTGTCCGGTTTTGCCGGCGCGACGCGGGAGTCCGACTACTCCCGACACGTAAGTACTGACACAAGAAACCAAAACCAACAAAAGTGACAAGTGTATGTGGTTAGTCTAACGGCGTAACAAGATGTAATGGTGGTGAAATGTCCAAATGGCCGCACGATTGCGTGTGCACCCGCTCTCTGCGGCCAATCAGCTGGTGCGTGTGTGTGTGTTTGTGTGTGCGCACAGTCCGGGGCTGCTCAGTGGGAAACAAACTGGCGGTTTGTCACACCACCTTCCCCCTCTCCTAGCAGAGTGCCTGTCGGGTTCCTTGACAGGTAGTCTGCTACCACATTCAGGCGTCCAGGTCTGTGCCGAGTTTTAAAGTTGAACGGCTGCAACGACAGGTACCATCTCATGACCCTGGCATTGTGGTCCTTTGTGGAATGCAGCCAAGTCAACGCTCTGTCGTCCGTTTCAAGGTCGAATGTCCTTCCCAAGAGGTAGTACCTCAAGCTTTCCAAGGCCCACTTGATGGCCAGGCACTCCTTCTCTACCGCTGAATAGCGGGTCTCTCTCTGTAATAGCTTGCGACTGAGGTAAGCTATCGGTTTTTCTTCTCCCTTGGGCCCCTGGACCAACACGGCTCCTAGACCCACCGCTGACGCGTCTACTTGGACCAGGAAACCTTGGGAGAAGTCCGGGCTCTGCAACACTGGCCTCGAGCACATCTTCTCCTTCAGGGCCCTAAATGCTGCCTCGCAGTTCTCAGTCCACCGAATGGGGTTTGGTACCCCCTTACCCAGCAGATCTGTTAGGGGTGCTGCTATGGAGGCGAAGTCTGGGATGAACCTCCGGTACCATCCCACCAGGCCCAGAAATGACCTCACCTCCTTCTTGGTCTTCGGCCTTGGGCTCTGGCAGATGGATTCCACCTTATTGACCTGGGGTCGTAGCTGTCCATTGCCCAGATGGTACCCCAGGTATTGTGCCTCCTGTTTTGCCCATTCGCATTTCCCCATGTTTAGGGTCAGGCCAGCCTCAGCAATCTTCTGCAGCACTTGTTGCAGGTGGGACAGATGCTCCTCCCATGAGCTACTGTGGACGACAACGTCGTCCAGATAGGCAGCGGCCCACTCCTCACATCCTTGTAGGACCCTGTCCATCAGCCTCTGGAACGTGGCTGGGGCCTCGTGCAGCCCAAACGGTAGGACCGTGAATTGGTAAAGGCCCGCCGGAGTCCTGAAAGCTGTGTAAGGCCTCGATGCTGTATCCAAGGGAACCTGCCAGTAGCCCTTGCAGAGGTCCAAGGTAGTTATAAATTTTGCCTTTCCCACTCTTTCCAAGAGGTCATCTACCCGTGGCATCGGGTAGGCGTCGAACTGGGATTGGGCGTTGAGCTTCCGAAAGTCGATGCAGACACGGATAGACCCGTCTTTCTTCGGGACAATCACCACTGGGCTGCACCACTCGCTTGTAGATGGCTCAATCACTCCCAGCTCCTTCATCATCCTAATTTCTTCCTTCAATGGAGCCACCAAACGTTCCGGTACCCGATACGGCCTCTGCCTGGACGGCGTGTTATCTGTGAGGTGGATGGCATGGTGGATCAGCGCTGTTCGCCCCGGCCTCTGACGAAGCAACGCTGGAAACTGGTCTAATAGACCCTGCAACTCCTGGCGCTTGATGTCGCCTAGGTGATTCAAATCCAACACAGACATCTTTCTTTCTGCACCTTCCACACCGTCCTCTTCCTCTTCACCCGTCACCTTCCGTACCAGCATGGCTGACGCAGGTTTCTTCTCCGGTGACTCCTTCCACTCTTTCAAAAGATTGACATGATATGTCTGCTTTGCCTTTCCCTTGTCTGGGTGATGGACCTCGTATGTTACTGGCCCCATCTTGCGTACCACGGTATATGGGCCTTGCCATTTTGCCAGAAGTTTGCTCGTTGAGGTAGGTAGCAAAAGTAGCACTCTCTGGCCTGGTTGGTATTGCCGTAGTCGTGCATGCTGATCATACCACCGCTTCTGGTATCGTTGTGTTGCCTGCAGGTTCTCCCTTGCCTGGTCTCTGTACTGCTCGAGTCGCTCCCTCATCTCCAGTACATATTGCACGATGCCTCTCTCCTCTGGCTTGGCTGTCGTACCCTCTTCCCAGCTTTCCCTCAGCAGATCCAGCGGTCCCCGTACCTGCCAACCATAGAGAAGCTCGAATGGTGAGAACCCGGTGGATGCTTGGGGGACTTCTCGGTAAGCGAAGAGGACAAAAGGCAGCCATTTGTCCCAGTCTTTTCCAGTATCCACCACAAATTTCCGTAGCATGTTTTTCAGTGTCTGGTTGAACCTTTCTACTAGTCCGTCTGTCTGTGGATGGTATGGGGTTGTCTGGATGGCAGTGATGCCCAGTTGCCGGTACAACTGCCCCATCAGCCGCGATGTAAAGTTGGTGCCTTGGTCTGTCAGGATCTCTTCAGGTATTCCCACTCGGGAGAAAAGTTGTACCAGGGCACGGACGATGTTTGGTGAAGTTGCTGTGCGCAGTGGAAAAGCTTCCGGATATCTTGTTACGTAATCACTGATGACCAGGATGTAGCGATGTCCCGCACTGCTTTTCTCCAGCGGTCCCACAATGTCCATGGCGATCTGCCTAAAGGGCTCAGAGAGCACAGGGAGAGGGTGCAATGGGGCCCTGTGCTGCCGCGGCACAGCACTGGTCTTCTGACAGGTTGGGCAAGAGTTGCAGTAGGTGCGAACATCAGCATACAATGTTGGCCAATGAAACCGAGAGCTAACACGTGCAAATGTTTTCTGTTGGCCCAGGTGACCAGCCCACGGGACAGAGTGTGCTAGGTGTAAGACGAGTGGGCGGCAGCTAGCCGGGACAACAAGGCGAGATTTATCCCCAGCTTGTACATACAAAATGTCATTCTTAACCACACATTTTTCTTCACACAGGTTAGAGGGTTGATCAGACATCGCTTTTTCAAACATAGCTTTTAACGTCACATCCCCTTTCTGTAGCTCCGCTATATTTTCTGGTTCTTGCAAACCAATACCCTCCGGGTGCTCTGCAGCAACCTCCGAGGTTGGTGTGCCCAGGTACTTCTCCAGACGTTTCAGTCTGCGCGATTTTTTTGGGCCTCTGTCTCCACCCTGCAACATACTTTCATCCATGTCTGGTAGAGGTTGAAGTCCTGCCCTGGCTTGTGCCCGCGTAAAGGCCGGACATGACAGATGACCTGGTAACACAGAGTCAACATTTCCCGTGCTCCTCTCGGTGCTTTGTAATAAGTCACACAACACTGGCAAATCACGGCCCAAAATCATGTCTGTCGGTAGACTAGCCACTACAGCCACCATTAGCAGGTATGTCTGCCCTTGTACTTCTAATAGTACTTCGGCCTGCGGATACCGCTTCACATCCCCGTGAACACACTGCACCCCAACTGTATTCACATAGTCTACATTTGACCCAAAACCTGATTTGACCATTGATAATGCACTCCCCGTGTCCAATAAAGCCTGTAGGCAGCATCCATTCACAGTCACATGACATGCTGAGAGACTCTCACGGCCCCTGCGCAGCTCGACATCCCCTTCTCTTGGGACATAGCAGTACCCCGACAGTTTAGCTTTGCGCGCTGGACACACAGATGCTTTATGCCCTGTCTGCTGACAGTAAAAGCACACCAGTTCTTTGGGCCTTCCTCCTGGCGGATTCCAGCCTGGTGCAGAGTCTGCTGGCATCGCACTTCTCCGTTCCACCCCCGGGTGGGTGCGCCCAGTACCTGATGGTGGTTGAGTGCGAAGAGTCCCGCGATGAGCGTTTAGGTACTGTTGAGCCAGTTTCGCTGCCGCCACTCCTGCCGTTGGCTCATGCTCGCGAACCCAGGTGCGTGTCTCAACCGGAAGAACCCTTAGGAGCTGCTCCAGGATTATGGCCTCACCAATCTCCTCCTTGGAGTGTTCCCTCGGTCGAACCCAACGCTCGTACAGGTTCTTCAGGCGGTGGTAGGTCTCCGTCGGCGATTCCCCGGCTGGAACTGTGGCTGACCGGAACCTCTGTCGGTACGTCTCAGGTGAAATGTTGTACTTCTCAAGTAAAGCCTTCTTCAGCTCATCGTACACCTTTGCCTGCTCCTCGTCCATCGCCAGGTAAGCCTCCAATGCTCGTCCTGTTAGCAGTGGAACTAGCCGACAACTCCACTCCTCCTCAGGCCACCTCCAGGTCCTGGCTAGGCGCTCAAACCGTCGAAGGTAGTTCTCGATGTCATCGCCAGGTTGGAGAGATGGCATCGTTGGCTCCATCCGCTGGGGCGGCCCTCTCAGCACTGGCACACCTGGGGAGTCTCTGTGGTAGCCCGCTTTGCGCTGACTAGCTACCCTCGAAGCAGCTGGCGTTGGCAGCTCCAAACGTGGACTCTCTCCATCTGAGTCCGGCCTAGCTGCCTCCACAATGGACTCCCGTAGGCCCCGGAGCTCCAGCAGAAACCGCTCTTCTCTGCGCTGCTGTGCGTTCAAGAAGTGTTGCATCAAAGAGACCATTCCCTCCTCAGGTTTGGCACCGGGAATCACCGACTCTGCAATCCCGTCCGACTTACAGTCCTCATCATCCTGCATCACAGCTGTCACCTTCCCCTGCGACCGCAGCCTAGGTCCAGGTTTTCTGCCTTTCGGTGCTGTCTTGCGAGTAGCCATCCCACTTCTGACACCAACTGTGGTGAGTGAGCTCTGCTGCTCACTCGAGACGTGGCACGCCGTGCAAAAAACAACCAAAAAAAAAGATGGTGAGTTTATTCAGTCCAAAACTATAGTGCAGAAAAGAATCAGGTGCAGTATTTACAGTTGCTCCAAAAACCCCGCGGGTGCAACAGACAAAAAAAAAAGAAAAACAGAATGATAAGGACAACTATGGATGAGGAAATCAACCTGAAAAAAAACCTGCTCAAATAAAAGGAATGTCTCTTCTCTTTGTCAACACTCTCTCACCAACCAACTCGCTCTCCGTCCAGTCCACTCTCCCCCACAAGGGAGTTTGGCCACTCTTCTTAAAGGCCTGGCCCCGCCCCCTTCAACTGGGTGGAACCATTCTCCAGAACGTTCTGGAAACTAAACATTTATAATCCCAATATTCACCTTTAAACAAGTATAAATCAATCACCCATATTCACACAACAATTCTCAGATTCATAACACAAGAATACCCCACAAATAATGACTAGGACCAAATAATAACAACAAACAAAAGTGGTTTCGTCGGACCCGCGCCTCGCGCCGAGGCGACACTGCAATGACGTCAAAAGTGAGCTTGCCCAGCTGTCCGGTTTTGCCGGCGCGACGCGGGAGTCCGACTACTCCCGACACGTAAGTACTGACACAAGAAACCAAAACCAACAAAAGTGACAAGTGTATGTGGTTAGTCTAACGGCGTAACAAGATGTAATGGTGGTGAAATGTCCAAATGGCCGCACGATTGCGTGTGCACCCGCTCTCTGCGGCCAATCAGCTGGTGCGTGTGTGTGTTTGTGTGTGCGCACAGTCCGGGGCTGCTCAGTGGGAAACAAACTGGCGGTTTGTCACAGTCTCTCTGCAGCAATGGAATTGTTTGTGCCACCTTATCTTGCTGTGAGTGAGAATGTTTGCTTTCTCACTTCTGCATCGTCATGTCTTGTTATCCAAAGGAAGGAACAACGAGCTTTCAAGACAAGATGCATTCGCTTTAACAGCCTTGGGTCTGGTGGGGAGTCAGATAGGAAGGAGCCAGAGTCCGGGTGTAAAAGACAAACATATATCATAAACTATTGGTCAGTCAAATGGAACATCAGATGTTTAGACTTGATGTACGACAGGGCGCAAGAGATTAGTTGTTTGTGTAAGAATGTTCAGTATTGTAACTAACCAGCACATGACGACTGTGTTGGATAAGAAACAGCACAAAGGCAAACATTTTCCATTACATTCCCCCCTTTTGATTACACATTAATCAAACACTAAAATAATAAAAATTGTCAAACATGGCATTTTGTAATGACGGCCCTTACAAATGAAACAGTGAGTGTATTAACTCATCAAGATTCAAAAATACACCTTCACATAAAATGCAAGTAACTTAGGCATAAAAGGTTGGGAGCTGTTTGGTGGTCCAGGTTTTCTGCCTTTCGGTGCTGTCTTGCGAGTAGCCATCCCACTTCTGACACCAACTGTGGTGAGTGAGCTCTGCTGCTCACTCGAGACGTGGCACGCCGTGTCTTGTAACAATCTGCTTCTTCCTGTTGAACAGTGGCGTTAGATTGTTTTCAACCTGTGTGTTGATGTATTGACAGTTCGTTGGAGTTCTTCAGGTTGTGATCAGCTGATCACAGAGACACTTGGGATTCGTTATCACCGCCAGGTTTCCTCCCAATGTTGTCTGAGTCACTCTCACTCCCCGTGATGCGAAGAGTCTACACGTCGTCCAGCGTCGGCAACTCAAGGCTGCTCGTGTGTGTAGATGTATGGTCTGATGGTGTGATTCACCGGCGCAGCTTCAGGCGGCACTTGGCTCACACCTTTAGCTGAACGGTCAACGCAGCCTCGCCTCAGTGCGTGTGTGAGCACAGCGAGGGTCGACAGTTCTTTTCGTTAGTGGTGGTTTTCTCCGTGTAGATGGAGGGTCGTCTGTTGGATCCGGGACCTTCCTGGATGGAGTGGATCCAAGTCGCTCTTTCTGTGATCTTCACAGCCGTGTGGGTCGTCAGAAGGACCTGGCTGACCTGACCTTCGTGGCTGGGGGTTGTGGGGGGTGGTGGGATAGGTAGCAGAGCCAGTCGGGAACCTGGCTCTGCGGACCCTGGAGCTCTGCTTCCCAACTACATTTCTCCGCATTCATCCACTTAGGTCTGCAAGGGGCGTCCTGCTGATGGAGGGACCAGGGCTACTGGGAAGTGGTTCCGTCCCTTCCAAGTGGGATGCTCTGCAGTTTTAATTGCATTAGTCATACACACTTGTCCAGGAATCTGGGGGCTCCTTCCGGGGGGGCCAGTAGACTTCCCATTGATGGCTCTGTCTGCTGGACCCCCCGGAGAATTGGGTATCTCCCAAAGTTCCTCATACTTAGCTACATACACATACATTTAGGGCCGGGGGTGGGCTCTTTCACTGGGGCCTGGGGCTGAGGCCAGTTGTGGCCTCGGCCACTGGCCCTGATGGAGAGATCACCACCCAGTTTTAACTACAAAAAGACATTTAGGGCGCGGGGGGGCACTGTCCGGGGGACACACCGTCAGCCAGCGGTTGTGCTCCTGGAGGTGTCACCCACCTTCAGTGCACTTTAGTTCCACACACTCACGTCCAAGCTGGGTTGCAGGGTTCTGGGGTGCCTTTTTCTGCTGCCCTCTGCCTCCTCCGGGTTGGGGGGGTTGGTCGGGGCTCGGGATGAGCTGCGGTCCCTGCCTGGGGCCACATGGACGGCAGGCCGGAGACCTACCCTCCCCACGAATGTGATCAAGCGAATGGTGTGGGTGGGAGAATGTATCTGAGAGTGCATTGGTTCACGTATGATTGACTAATTTGTTGTGAGGAAGTCTATGGTGTGTGTGTGTGTTGATGTGATGATGTGTGTTGCACATGTGGGTGGGTGTATGCATCTGTGTTTGTGTGAGTTGGTATGCGTGTGGTGCGGTTGAAGTGTGGGGGGTCCGGTTTTTCGCCCGGGGTACGATGATCGTCTGCCTGGGTGGTCTCTTTTCTGCTGACCCCACCAATTGCTGGCCTTGTGCTGCAGGCCGCTGTAGCGCCAGGGGATGAGGTCGGGCCGATGGGGTAGGCCCCGCTCCGCCCGTGTGGGGGTGGTGGACTGGGGGCGGGCCCCACTCTGGGCGCGGGGGCATCTTCTGGCGGGCTCCCTACGGACCGTGGGTCCTCGGGCTCTACTCTTTCAGGCCGACCCTCCCGCCGGGGGGAGTGTTTGCCCCTGGTTCTCATGGGGCGGACAGCGTTGACCCCCGGTGGCCCACTCTGGCCTCGGGTGCTGTCTCTGTGGCTGCTGCAGCTCTGCCTGGGGGGCTCTGTGTGGGCGGCTTGGGTCGCAACACCTGCCCTCCTGGAACTGAAGGTGTGTGTGCTCCCTGGCTGCTAGGATTCCTTCCTCTGCTTGCCGGATGGGCGTAGTGGCGGAGCCCCTCCCATCACCCTGGCTTCCACAAGTGGCATTGTTCATGCACCAACGTCTGCCTCACCCTTTGGGTGAATAATGTTAAGCTACAGCCTTACTAACCTTGTAGTGGGACACTTTCCAAATCCAACTGTAAGTATTATTGATACTTATCACTACCAACATGAATAATGTGTGAATATGGAATTTGTGGTGTTGTATGTCATGACTTTTATTAAGTAGTATGGGATATGTATAATAATGCACATATGTATGTATATTGTATGTATATGTTTGTATTAGTATGTGCACATACCTTAGCACTATTATTGGTATTAGTATTAATCTCCAAGGTAAACCACAGCACAAAAATTGTTTAGTTATGAATGTGTTAGCCTAAAGTACATCCATGCTTCTTATTTATTTTATTTATTTTATTTTTTTTTTGCTCCGATTGTTTACTTAACAGATTTGCTTGGTTTCAGCAGCTGGTTGCACCCCTTACCCCCCCTCCCCCCCCACCCTCCCGCATACACACCCTAAAGCAGATCCCTAACCTGTCCACCAACACAGCAACATCACACACATTTTGGATTAGCTAAATAAACCATTAAATAAACCATAAATCAGGAAGAGTATATATATTCTATATATACTCTTCTTGTTAAAGCAAAGCTGTCCATCACAATATGGCATTCAGCGTAATATATGCTGCTTGCTTAACTGCTGGACAGAACAAAAAAAAAAAAAAAAAAAAAAAAAAAAAAAAAGAAGGACCTGGAAGGGGCCTCGCCACCGTTTGGAGTCCCAGCGCTTCCTCCTGAACTACTTAATGATCGCCCAGTCCCCTGGTTGGATGATGTGTAATGGTCCTGTCGCCTGTTTTCACCTGTTGGGAAATCTGAATTGTGGGGAAAAGGTGTTTGGGCGGCACGGCTGCCATCAGGCCCAAACCAGACTCCATGGCTACAGGTGGAACCATTCGTCAGCCAGAGTCTGCGTTCCTGTGAGGTAGAAAATGTTTAAAGCACAGGGAGAGAGATGAAGAAGGATAAAGAGAGTTAGAGAGGAAACAAGGATGAGGAGAGGAAACGAGGATCAGGAGAGGGAGGGGTTGTTGGGCAGCGACCTTCGCACCAGCGTCTGCAGCTGCGTGTCGGCAGAAACAAAGTTGTCACTGAGGGTGTGAGTCAGACAGTTACAAACAGCATTAGCTGTAGGCAGCAGAACAGCGTCCAGCAAAGCAGAACCTAATCATGATGTAAGATAGGTTTGCAATCAGACTTCAAAAGCTTCCTATGCTTCCACAGAGCGTCTGTGAGTCTGTGTAGATGGTAACAGACTCTCCTTCTGCTAGTTTACCAGCTTCAGTCAATACGATCAACTCTGCAGCCTGAGCAGAGTAGTGTCTTAGCAAAGAGCCAGACTTCAAGACGGCATCTTGACAGTAACGTTCAGCATGTTGAGCAAGATGGTGTTGCATCTAAGCCATCAGGCTGTAGAAAGATGGGATGTTTTCTATTCCTAAAGAATCAAAGTCACAGTATGAGGACAAAAGAACAGAAGTCGTACAACCTGATTTCTCATCCACTCTCTGAGTGAAAGGTCGCATAGGGTCAGATCAGGAAGACCCAAAGTAGGAGTCGACTGAAGAGCAAGCATGAGGTCAGTGAACGTTGTTCAGCCTCAGACGTCCACGTGAGACAAGAAGTGGACGATGAAGACGTCTGCATCAGAACCCTGAGTGGGGCCTCAGAGAAGGTAAAGTTAGGACTGAAGGTCCTACAATAAGAACAAAGACCTAGAAAAAATAAGCTGTTTATACGTGCACGGTTTAGGCAGGTTTCAAATTGCTTCAACTCTGTTGGGTGATATGGATTTGCCATCAGCTGTAATTACAATGACCCAGAAAATAACCTTTGTCTGAACAAACTGTAATTTAGACAGGATCTCTTTGTGGCCTGAAGCATCTAATGTTTCAGTAGCTTAGTGGTGTCTGCAGTAACGCCATCTATGGCTTCCTTTGAAGAGGGTGTTGTTGTTTGAATTCATGGTCAGATTTAGGTGTGATGACCACTGGTTCACATCCTCTGATCAAACCTACATCATGTCTGTGTGTGAGCCACAGGGAAGCAGGGCTTCCTGTAAGGCTGAGTGTTGGGTCAGAGCGTCCTCTGAAAAATAAAAATAAAAACAAAAGCATGTAATGTGTGTCATTAGAATGTGGAGGTACCCAGTTCACTGTTTGCTGCACATGACGGCAGAATAAGAAAAAAGTTTTCAAAAAGTATGTAAAGTAGGTAAATACGTCACATGGGGTCAGAAGTCGGTCACCAGTCTCCACCCCGTTGACATCTGTTCACAAAAGGACCCACGTCCTGTCATCTGTCTTCATCATGTTTTCACAGAGGGACGTGTGGAACTGTAGAATAAACATCAAAAATCTTTTTGTTCGTTAGTAAAAGAAATCGCAAGCACAGACCTGTGTTCATCCCAAAAGAGGGAAGTTGAGGTCAGTTTGAGTGTGTGTGTGAAATCATAACTCTTCAAACTCATCATCAGGACCAGAAGACACATGTGCTGTACAGGACAGGTCAGATGCGTCTCTGGAGGTCGTATCACATGGAAACAAGCTGTGATGCAGCCTGTGTGAGGGCCTCAGTTACAGCCCCCCCTCAGCAGCCAATGATAAGAGCACAGCTGAGCTGAAGTTAACACCAACAAAAGAGGGATTATTTAGAATGTCTGTAGATGTGACCTGCACTCCGTCTGGAGTGGAAATCAATCAAATATCTAAACTACACATGAGATTTCTTCTTAAGAATTTTACTGGGCATAAGTTTGAAAGCAAAAATTAATCTTAAGGTGTCTTGCTGTCAGATGTTGCACAAGACAGTGAAACAGTAAATTTTTCTTTAATAATCTGGTACGTACAGTAATTATTATTACTTCTCTCTAATAGTCGTCTTCCCTTTAATAGTCATTAATAGTCTGTTTCAGTCAGTGTCTGTCTGTTTCAGTCAGTTTAAGTCTTCCTATAGTCTGTTTCCATCCATCCATCCATCCATCCATTTTCATCTGCTTATCCGGGGCCGGGTCGCAGGGGCAGCAGTCAAAGCAGAGAGTTCCAGACTTCCCTCTCCCCGGACACTTCCTCCAGCTCTTCCGGTGGGACCCCAAGACGTTCCCAGGCCAGCCGAGAGACGTAGTCTCTCCAGCGTGTCCTGGGTCTTCCCCAGGGCCTCCTACCGGTGGGACATGCCCGGAACACCTCCCCAGGGAGGCGTCCAGGAGGCATCCGAACTAGATGCCCGAGCCACCTCAACTGGCTCCTCTCGATGTGGAGGAGCAGCGACTCTACTCCGAGCTCCTCCCGGGTGACAGAGCTCCTCACCTTATCTCTAAGGGAGCGCCCAGCCACCCTGCGGAGGAAGCTCATTTCAGCCGCTTGTATCCGTGACCTCACCCTTTCGATCATGACCCAAAGCTCATGACCATAGGTGAGGGTAGGAATGTAGATTGACCGGTAAATTGAGAGCTTTGCCTTTCGGTTCAGCTCCCTCTTCACCACGACAGACCGATACACCGACCGCATTACTGCAGCCGCCGCACCAATCTGTCTGTTAAACTCACGCTCCTTTCTTCCCTCACTCGTGAACAAGACCCCAAGATACTTAAACTCCTCCACTTGAGGCAGGAACTAGTCTGTTTTTGTTTTCCTATAGTCTGGTTTTGTTTTTGTTTTTTTACAGTCTGGCCAGACAAACCTATAGTGTGCACAAATCTTTTTAGAAACATGGAGGATTTTATTACTGAATTTGTTGCAAATTGAAATAGTTTAAACCCATCAGACTGTAAAGTCATGCAGCAGTTGTCATTTAGCTGTTTGTCATCATTTTAAAATCACTCTGTGGGATTTTTTGAGCAAAATTTTGAGCAGATAAGCATGAACATGAATTTGAGCGTTTATCAGCTGTAAGCGTGTTTCTTCATTGCGTGTATGAATGTGTGTGTGTGTGTTTGCGGTACCGTCTTCTACGTCACGTGAAAAGGAACCGTCACCTTCCTCCTTCCCCAACCATCAGTCTGATGTGAGCGCCAGTAGGTGGAGCCTGACCTAGATGGGACAGTTGTTCCTCGATGACAGACCTTTCCTGGATCCTTGCATGCAGCTCTATTGGGCCAATCACGTCTGAAGCTTCTCCTGTTGTTTCAACTAGTGTCTGTGTCAGAGCACGTCTTCTCCTTGTTTTTCTTTGCTGATTGTCATAAGCAATAAGCATAAATTTCTCTTCCACAGACGTCTCCGTAGAAAGGGAACCGCTCAGATCAGCGACAGGGTTCTCGGAAGTGCTCCCTCACCGTCAGGCCCCTCCAAGACCCGGGTCCCTCGTATCTCGAAAACACTTCCCCCTGCAAACGCGCTCCGTCTTACAGAAGCCGTCTTTTATTTTTTGTCCACTCCCTTTGGACTGCGCTCAGATCTGCACACTGGTCTGTATCCTCAGTACAGACAAAACAAGCTCGGTCCCACGAGCCAACCCTTAGCAAACACCGTCTCAGCCACCAGGGCAGACTTTGACCTAATTAATTTACCCGAATATTAAATTTTAAAATTGAAAATTTTGTTCCTAATATTATATTTTGGATGTTTTCAGTCAAATAGTCATTTTAGAAACATTATTATCTCTAGTCCTAATCATGTTTTCTTTTATGTTTTAGTCTAGTAGGGGATGCTTTAGAATTAATTGTTATTTACCTTACTTTCCCTAAACCAAATGATCAGAGCCAAGTAAACCCGAATACCTGAAACCAAATTCAAACCCGTTTTTTTTTTCTTTAATAAGTCGCAACAAAACGGAATCTCTCTCACCGGGCAGAGTAGAGGTTGGATTTTGAGTTTGTTGGATCTCATGAGAGGCGATCCAGACAGGTGAGCAGTCCTCCCTGCTCTGAATGTCTGTAGAGGTTTGGAGGCTGAGCGACCCTAGTCCTCAGGACTATCGTCCCTGGTCACACCGTCCAGACGACCTGCAGCGAATCCTGTTCGTAGACGCCAATTTCTGTGGTGGAAATTTTCCATAAAGAAGCAGATGAGAGAGTTGTCCTTTTGTGCGATTTATTGAAATAATAAAGAAAATAAAAATAATGGGGAAAGCAAATAAAAAGCATGGATGTAGATTGTGCACATCAACAAACCAAAAACCAGCTGGGGAGATCAGTGCACACACCACGAAGGTGTGATGCAAAGAGCCCACGATCCTCAAGTTGCTTCTGCCTTTTAACCCCTGTCTCTGGCTCTGGTGGAATGTCTCTCTGCAGCAATGGAATTGTTTGTGCCACCTTATCTCGCTGTGAGTGAGAATGTTTGCTTTCTCACTTCTGCATCGTCATGTCTTGTTATCCAAAGGAAGGAACACCGAGCTTCCAAGACAAGATGCATTCGCTTTAACAGCCTTGGGTCTGGTGGGGAGTCAGATAGAATGGAGCCAGAGTCCGGGTGTAAAAGACAAACATATATCATAAATTATTAGTCAGTCAAATGGAACATCAGATGTTTAGACTTGATGTACGACAGGGCACAAGAGATTAGTTGTTTGTGTAAGAATGTTCAGTATTGCACCTAACCAGCACATGACGACTGTGTTGGATAATAAATAGCACAACGGCAAACATTTTCCATTACACACACACACACACACACACACACACACACACACACACACACACACACACACACACACACACACACACACACACACACACTGTTCCATTTCTAAAACAGCCCTTCATCACATGTAGCAGAGGAGAAATGATGATGAAGGGTATAAGTGTAGAAGTAAAACACACACACACACACACACACACATTTTTGTACATACATCAAAGTGAGGACCTCCACTGACGTAATGCCTTCCCTAGCCCCTTACCCTAACCCTAACCATCACAAATAAAGGCAGACGTCTAATCCTTGCTGTAATCTGAACCAAATCTCAATTTTAACCTCAGCCCTAAAATCACATCTTAACCCTCAAACAGGCCTTCAAAGAAGTGAGGACCGGCCAAAATGTCCTCACTGTGCTAGAAAAATACGTTTTTTTTTGGTTCTCACTTTGATGCAAGTACAAGTGTGTGTACTCCTACTTCTGTTCTGTGTATCCTGAGGTGCTGCTGAGCTTGTCTGACAGTGGCCAAGTGCAGTGGCACAGCTGTTATTAATGACGGATGCTTCAGACTAATGCAGGGAGGAACTTAAACCATTCATAATGTGTGCAGCATGTATTTAAGTAGAAGCAGGGAAGGTCCAGTCTCTTTAGTCTTGTATGATATAGCAGATAAAAACCACACTTTTTATTTTAAACAGTCTTGAAGTTCGAGTTTCATAGATAAATATAGCATCAATGAAAATGAAGTCTTTCTTATTAATATTACGTAGAGAAGACGTGTATAGAGAAGTGGACTGAGCACAGAACCCTGTGGAACTTTAATCGTGATTCTATATTCCAGTCTCTGTAGGATGTTGTGATGTAACATTACCAGGACAAGAACAGAAACAAAAGAACCAGTGCTGTGATCTGCTGACTGAGTTGACATCTTCATAGAGGTTGTTCCAGGAACTGAATGTTGGCAGCTCCCAGTGACAATGGAGTTACTGTTGAGATGAAAGTGTTTGGCAACGCTGTATTAAAATGACCCAAAAGAACAAAAGCACTAATAAATGAACAGATAGTTACAATGTGATTTTACCACAAAGGTCACACAAAGCAAACAGGAAGCATGTGTATATGAGCTAGAATAGCTAAAAAAAACAAGTGTACGTTCGAATTAGGGCACCAGTTTACAGGGACTGAAGAAACCAGAGTGGCACGAACTACGATAAGCAGTTATTTTCTCCCTGCTAGACTTGGTCCTAGTGGTTGTTTTGCTTTGCGTGTCTTCAAAGAAATCTCCAAATCAAACCTACATTATTTTCAGAGCTTATATTATTATTATTATTATTATTATTATTATTATTACTAAAACATTCATGGACAAGAGCTGAGAACAGGGAACTGTTGAAATGCTACTACAGCAGTAACCCTAGTGGGCATGAAGAGAATGTGAAAATTATGGGTACCTCGAAACCCAACATCTAAACTAATGGCAAAACAACTAGTAGCACAGTGCTCTAATATCCACAAGAAACACCTGATGTCACAACTAGAGAGTGATGAGGTACAACACAATATAAATGCTATGGCAAAGGGGAGCCAGGACGCCATCTTCCCCGAAGCCGGTTACCAGGAATAAGTGAAGCATCTGCTGAATGGCTGCTAGAAGATGTCAATACAGCACTACAAACAATACCAATTATGACCATCACTGAGACCAATCAGCTGATATACAGTAAAGCAACTGTGTGTGTGTACCCAGCATTTACATCAAGTGTGGACAACACAGCAACAGCGGGAACAGAGATCGCGATGCTGTGAGAGAATATGAGAAATTCAACAAGGCGGCGCGACATCGGCATTAAACAGTTCGATAAACTATCCGCCAATAAATATATATAAATAACTACTTCATCCTATGAAAAACAATCAACCATCTTACCATTCTGGATAACACCGAAGAAAGTTTCGAGTACATCGACGAGTGCTTCGAGCATCTGGTTATAGGGAAAAAGGACAGGAGCCAAACAAAAGATCCCGTCTGTCTGACTCACCTGAGTCACAAAAACATCACAGACATCCTGGAGTCCATAGAAAAAAACTAGCAAGTTTCGACGCTCATCTGGCGCTAGTGGAAGTTCTCCACAGTGTTCCAGGCCCTCCGTGACTCCCTGGAATTCAGCAAACAGCAGGTGGTTTTCCTCGCCACCAAGAACGAGGCCCTGAAGGGAACGGTGCAGTCCCTGATGGAGGATGTGGCTCAGCTAGCGGCCGAAAATAAAAAAGTTAAAGAAGACATCATCGATCTGCAGGCCCGCAGCATGAGAGACAACCTGGTGTTCTCTGGCGGCGGAGGCGGACCCACCGAAACCACCGTTAAAAACTTTCTCAAGCAACATTTGAAGCTTCTTTAAAATATTTAACCATTGGAAATCCTACAAGCAGACATTGCTTTACTACAAGAAACTCATATTCCCAAAACTATTGATTATACTCTGGCATCAACAGAGTTTCTAAATGCTTACTTAGCCGGTTACAATTCTAAACAAAGAGGGGTCACCATCCTGATAAATAAAAAGATTAACTTTATTCACAATAATACTATTGCAGATCCAGAAGGAAGATATATAAACATTAATATCCTGATAGGGATATTATGAGGGACCTCTGAAATCACTAGTGCCAATTTCTTAGAATATCAACAATTAAAGTCAATACAGACAGTGAGCCTTCCAATCTCTAAATGGGAAGCTGATCTGGACATCACTAATCACACGTTCTGGAATAATATATGTTCTAATTTATTCAGAATGACAAAAAATACAAATTTACAACTAATACAATATAAAATTCTTCATAGAACACATTATACAGGACAAAGGATGTTCCAAATGGGTCTCACAAACTCGAATATTTGCCCTCATTGTACAGATAATACAGCAGATAGATTCCTACATGCATTCTGGTCATGTATATCCGTGCAGCAATTTTGGCAAAGAGTATGTGAACACCTGTCAACCTAGTTCAGCTGTCCAATCCCAGCAGCCCCTGCACTTTGTCTTTTAGGAGATCTAAGTGGACTTGACCTTGAGACTCATCACACACACTTCCTACTGTCCTTTGTGTCGCAAAGAAAATCATCCTTATCCAAAAAAATAAAAAGAAATTAAGCGTTACTCAGTACTTGAACAGTAATAACCACAACTATACTCAACTATACTATATTCTATTTCTATTTTGTAGAGATGCATGGAGCTCGGGTGCTGCACAGTGTCTGGCATGGTGGTGGGGGGGTGCCTGGTGGTTGGGACTGCTTAAGGGACAGGGGCAACGGGGCTGGTGGATTCCGGGGTGGCCACATGGGTCCCCTGCGGTGGGGGTGTGGTGGTACCCCGGTGCCAGAGTAGGGCCATTTTGAGGGTTGCCGTGTGCTTGTGTGTAGGTTTGAGTAGAGCACTACACGGGGCGAGCATGAGCATGCTTGAGTGAGAGAATAGGTAAGTGTGACAGAGGGGTGAGGATGGTTCTGGCTGTGCTGCGTGTGATGCCTAGGTAGTAGGACTGCGGGTCCGGGGTTTCATCTATCTCTTCCTGGCTGCAGGTTGTGGGGGGCGGTGGGATGGGTGACAGAGCTAGCCTCAGAGTTTGGGAGGTGCTGCGGTCCCCGCCTAGGGCCACATTTGCAAAAGGCCGGAGACCTACCCTCCCCATGAATGAGATTAAGCGAATGGTTTGGGTGTGAGAATGTATCTGAGAGTGCATGGGTTCACGTATGATTGACTAGTTCTTTGTGAGAGAGTTTGTGGTAGTGTGTATTGATATATGTGTGGGTGTAGGTGTGCTTCTTTACTAACCTTATAGTGGGACACTCAACACCTGAGCTGGTAAACAGGCTTTCTAAACCTAGCTGTGAGTATTACTGATACTTATCACTACCAATATCAATAATGTGTGAATATGGAAGTTGTCATTTTGTATGTCATGGCAATTATTAAGTAGTATGAGATTATATATAACAATACATATGTGTATGTGTACGATAAATGTATATGTTCGTATGATTGTGTGCACATACCTTAACAGTATTATTGGTATTAATATTAATTAAGGCTAAGTTAACCACAGTACAGCAGTTGTTTAGTTATGAATGTGTCAGCTTAAGGTACATGTGGTACATTACACTATGTGTTAAGAGTGGTTGTGGTTGAGTAGCTGTAATCTGACCTAACACAAGGTGGTCTGTTGGTCAGAAAGTCCATGATCCCGTTCGGAGGGTGTTGTTACCCAGGTCTACTTTGGAGGTTAGTTTGGAGATGACAGTGTTGAATGCCGAGCTAAAGTTGACAAAGAGCATTCGTGCATTAAATGTTTTATTTACCTAGGTGTTAGAGTACAGAGTGCCATGGTAGCAAGACTGCATGACCCGTGCTCCTATTACTACAGTATGCAGCATCCAAAAAGGCTACAGAGCAACCCCTCTACCACATCTGGATTTGTCAGATCACAAGTCCATGTTGATTTCAACATACACAGCTCTCATACATCAACTTCTGTGTTGACAATGTCACTGTGGTCAAACGTCTCCGGGTGTACTCTAATCAGAAACCCTGGATGACCAAAGAGGTCCAGTTCCAAAGTGATGTTGCCTTCAGATCCGGGGACAAAGCACAATACAGTGCAGCCAGAGCTGTCCTTAAGAGGCATCAGAGAGGCCAAAGCTGTCACAACTCTGGACTCTTCTGCCATTTCCTGTTTTATTTTGACTTGGTTCTGGTTTTAGTTCCTGGTTGTCTAGTGCTTCATACCTTGTAGTCCTACCCTTGTACCGATTCTGGATCTAGTTCGTGACCTTGTTTTGCTTTGCCTGCCCTTTTTTTTGGCACCTAACCAACCACAAGTCCTGCAAAACCATGACAGCTGTGAACCACAGACCAGATGGCGTGTCTGGGAAGGTCCTCAAGGAGTGTGCAAACCAGCTGACTGGGGTCTTTGCCAACATTTTGAACTTATCACTGTCTCAGTCCTACATCCCACCATGCCTGAAGTCAGCCACAATTCCCTGCTGCCTAAAAGACCTCCATCAGCAGCGTCTACGACTACAGACCAGTAGCTCTGACACCTGTCATAATGAAGTGCTTTGAGAAACTGGTCCGACGTCAAATTATGTCCTACCTCCCACCCACACCCGACACACTGCAGTTTGCATACAGAGCTAATAGATCGACAATACCACTGTCACTGCGCTCCACACCACCATTTCCCACCTGGACACACAAGGGGGTTATGCTAGTCTGCTCTTTGTCGATTTTAGCTCTGCATTTAACACAATACTACCAGACAGATTGTTAACAAAACTGTTTGACATTGGACTCCCTCCCTCCAACTGCTGTTGGATCAGAGACTATCTCTCTGACAGAGTGCAGAGAGTCAGAATGGGTCCTCATCTCTCCACAGCCCTGAGACTAAACACCGTTCCCCACAAGGCTGTGTGCTGAGAGCTCTGCTGTACACCCCGTAAATGTTTGTCTGTGTCAGTACACACCCAGACAATGTCATTATTAAGTTTGCAGACAACACAACCGTGGTGGAGCTTTTCTCTAGTGGTGATGAGACAGCATACAGGGATGAGATCCAGAGGCTGGTGGGGTGGTGTGCGGACAGCAATTTGGTTCTAAACACCGCAAAAAACAAAGAAATAATTGTGGACTTCAGGAGGAAGAAGTCAGATCCGAAGCCCATTCTTATTAATGGGTGTGTGTGAAGAGGGTGCCAAGCTTTAAGTACCTAGGTGTACACCTAGATAAAGACCTCAAATGGAGCTCAAACACCTCAGAGGTTATGAAAAAGGCCCAACAGCGTCTTCACTTCCTGAGGATCCTCAGGAGGGTCAAACTGAAGAGAGAGCTGCTGGTTACAATCTATCGTTGCTCCGTGGAGAGTGTGCTAACATACTGCATGTGGTACTCAAGCTGCACCATGGCACACAATAAGGTGCTACAAAAGGTAATAAACACTGCCCAAAAGCTCATTGGCCACCTTCTTCCCTCACCAGATCAAATCAACTCAAAGTTTATTTATGTAGCACTTTCCAATAACCAACTGGTTAACGAAAGTGTTTCACAGTTAAATATAAGGTTTGAAATAATTGAAATGCAAAAAGTAAGTTGAAACACAATATGTAGCTTAAGAAACCAACTTAAAACCAATACATTGAATAAATCATACCGTTAAAATACTGTAAGACAGTGCAGCATAAACCATAAACCAAAAAGGACCTCTACACCACCCGCTGTCTTAGGAGGGCATGCAACATCATGACAGACTGCACACACCCAGGACACTGGGTGTTTAAATTGTTGACCTCTGGAAAAAGACTCAGGATGCTGAGGTCACGGACTAACAGACTCAGGGCCAGTTTTTGCAATAGGGCAACAGTCCTCATGAACACTTACACATCTGGCTTAGGTTTAGTTCTGTGTTCTGTGTATACAGCTGGTTTGTATGTGTATATTTTTGTTTTTATATATATATATATATATATATATATATATATATATATATATATATATATATATATATATATATATATATATATATAAAACTAAACTCCCTTCTCACCCCACGCGGGTGGTCTCATCCACTTTCCAAGCTCGGGTCCTCTACCAGAGGCCAGGAAGCTTGAGGGTTCTGCGCAGTATCCTTGCTGTTCCTAGGACTGCACTTTTCTGGACTGAGATTTCAGATGTTTTTCCAGGGATCTGTCGTAGCCACTCCTCCAGTTTGGGGGTCACAGCCCCTAGTGCTCCGATCACCACAGGCACCACTGTGGCCTTCACCTTCCAAGCCTTCTCCAGTTCTTCTCTGAGCCCTTGGTATTTCTCTAGTTTCTCATGTTCCTTTTTCCTGATGTTGCCATCGCTTGGTATTGCCACATCCACCACTACGGCTTTCCTCTGCTCTTTATCCACCACCACAATGTCTGGTTGGTTCGCCATTACCATTCTGTCAGTCTGGATCTGGAAGTCCCACAGGATCTTGGCTCGCTCGTTCTCTACCACCTTGGGAGGTGTTTCCCACTTTGACCTTGGGGTTTCCAGTCCATACTCCGCGCAGATGTTCCTGTATACTATGCCAGCCACTTGGTTATGGCGTTCCATGTATGCTTTGCCTGCCAGCATCTTACACCCTGCAGTTATGTGCTGGACCGTCTCTGGGGCCTCTTTGCACAGTCTACACCTTGGGTCTTGTCTGGTGTGGTAGATCTGGGCCTCTATGGCTCTGGTGCTCAGGGCCTGCTCCTGTGCAGCCAGGATGAGTGCCTCTGTGCTGTCCTTCAGCCCAGCCCTTTCAAGCCATTGGTAGGATTTGTTGAGATCAGCCACTTCAGTTATGTTCCGGTGGTACATCCCGTGCAAGGGCTTGTCCTCCCATGATGGTCCCTCTTCCAGCATCTCATCCTCTGTTCTCCACTGCCTGAGATATTCACTCAGCACGTCATCTGTCGGGGCCTTATCCTTGATGTACTTATGGATCTTGGATGTGTCATCCCGGATAGTGGCTCTCACGCTCACTAGTCCTCGGCCTCCTTCCTTGCGGCTGGCGTACAGTCTCAGGGTGCTGGATTTGGGGTGGAACCCTCCATGCATGGTGAGGAGCTTTCGTGTCTTAACATCTGTGGTCTGTATCTCTTCCTTTGGCCACCTTATTATTCCCGCAGGGTATCTGATCACTGGCAGGGCGTAGCTGTTTATTGCCTGGGATTTGTTCTTGCCATTGAGCTGGCTTCTTAGGACTTGCCTTACTCGTTGGAGGTATTTGGCTGTTGCCGCATTCCTTG
The DNA here is from genome assembly GCF_900634795.4 of Betta splendens. Classification (NCBI taxonomy): domain Eukaryota; kingdom Metazoa; phylum Chordata; class Actinopteri; order Anabantiformes; family Osphronemidae; genus Betta; species Betta splendens. The sequence goes on from NC_040895.2 coordinate 611,743, forward strand.
TTGCCTGTTCAAGGTTGCCGTTTGCCTGTGGTATTCCAAGGTACTTGTAATTGTCCTCAATGTCTGCTATTGTTCCTTCTGGGAGTGAGACCCCTTCTGTGTGGATTACCTTGCCTCTCTTCTGTGTGGATTACCTTGCCTCTCTATACCAATATATATATATATATATATATATATTATTTTTTTATAGACCTTGATATTTTTATTTTGTCTGTTTAAGTTGTTTTTATTATTATTATTTTGTCCCGTCCCATCCCAATACCTTGCCCGCTTTCGACATAGTTTGCTTACTTTTTGTGAGGGATGACCTCAATAAACAGAAAACTGCTGGGATTGTCTAGATTTGATTCTTTCCCGTCCTGTTGAACAATAAACAGTGTGAATTTACAGGCAACAACACAACTGCAGCAACTTTGCATCTTACCATCAAGTCACATGACAAACGGCATGAGTCACATGTAGAGGAGAGGAAATGCTTTCTGCTGATCACTGCTGTGTAACAATTGCACAGGTTGACGTAGTTCAAGAGGGGTTTCCCTGAAATATGTACAATGTGTGTCAGTGTCTTTTCCCTCTGCAGTGGCCTCATTTGCACTGCAGCAGAGCTCCTCCCTGGTGAAACAGTTCCAGCCAGGGAGGTTTTCTTCTATCAGTTCACTTTTTTGCCGGTATAAAAGCTTCTTCCAAGCTGAAAGGGGAACAAGCTCATCATTTCCATTCTTGCTTTCTTGCTCATACTCCAACACTGGTGATGTAGCTTTGATGCTGTCTTTTTTTTCCTAGAAGATGAAGATTGGGATAATAATTCATCATCACATGTCCCCTTTTCACCACCTATGAAAGCTCAGAGATGTGAGCGTGCTGGTCTTGGCAGCACCATCCGTGCCAGGACTTTTTCTGGTTTCTTTAGTGATTTCTTGGAAGCACCTTTAATCTAATACTGGTTCTGACGCTTCTCCGCTCGCTCCCCCAATCTGATTGTTTAACATCACATCTTTTTTGCATTTTGTCTTTTTGCCTAGTCTTGGTGTCCTTGGAGTCTAAAGGCTTTTGCCTTAGTCTGTTTTTAGTTGTCTGTCTGGTAAAGAGGATTGTTTTGGTTTCTCTCAGAAGACATATAATCTTATTCAAAAGTTTAGGAACCCCATCAAAATATTTTGGTGATTTTTTTTTAATTGAAAAGATGTTAACACAATCTCTCTTGAAAATGGAAAAACTGCAAAAGATCTTTAGCAAACATTGGTGCATAGTTACTGCTTGCCATAAATTGAGCAAAGATTAAAAATGAAAATATTTTTTTTGGCACTCTGCAAATGGTTGGGCACCCTACATAATCAGTACAATGTAACACCTCACATCACAGCTTGCAAACGTTTTTTATAGCCAGCTAAATTTTTTTCAGTTCTTATACTTGAGATTTTCTCCCATTCTTTGCAAAAGGCTTTTAGTTCGGTAGTATTATTTGGTTGTTTTGCATGCACAGCTCTCTTAAGATATACCTACAAATTTGCGGGGACAGGGATGATAACTGAGGATTTGAAACAGGCTGGCACATGACATGCCTGCAGCTTTGCAGGGGTTCTGCCGTTTAAAGAGTCTATTCACATCTCCTTCTTTGATGGAGAGAGATGTGAGGGGGTTGGGGACGGTGAGTTGTGAAGCCGTGTGGGTGGATGAGGTGGGGCCGTGGGCCTGTTGCTGGACAGTGGTGGTGGTGGTGGGGGGGGGGGGGGGGGGGGGGGGGGGGGGGGGTTGTTAGGACTGTCTGCTGCCTGCTCAAAGCGGCAGTAGAATGTATTGAGGGAGTTGGCCTTTGTGTTGGAGGAGATGCACTAGCACACCTGAGCATGCACCTCTCCGGTGGCGCTTCACCTTCTTACGTGCCTGCTTTGTCAAAATAGCCAGTAAATCCATGGTAGAAGCAAGAAATGTTGGCAGCCGTCTGTGGTGCCATTTTGAATAAAGAGCGTTGTATTTGGCATTTATCAGTAACAGTTGTTGCCATGCATAAGAGCTAATGAGCTGTTTAAGGTCTGACACCTTGTAAAAAGAGAGTCTGGAACTCTGCCCAAACCTTTGCACAGTGCCAAAACACTGTATCAATCTTTGTTTTAATCTTTTTTCATTTTATGGCATTAGAAGTAACGATGAACCAATGTTTGCTGAAAATCTTGTGCATTTTTACTATTTCCGAGGTAAACTGTTAACATCTTTTCAATTGAAAAAATCTCCAAAATCTGTTATTTATCAAGGGGTGACTAAACTTACGCATAAGACTGTAACCCCACAGGTATGACAAGGAGTGGTCCGAAAGGCCTCTGTTTATCCGCCCCCTTTCCATGATGCCCCATTGACTGCAAACCAGCGACCAATGTACCGTTGTATAATCTGAAGGTTGAGTCATGTTAACTGGAACACCAATCCAGGTGGCTTCTTCAGTCTGAAGGAAGTTGGCTGAAGGCACTTACATAAGGACGGAAGTCAGATGGGAACTAAACTAATAGGTGGACATTAACTACACTAAGTGGCTGCTGGACACCTGGTAGAGACAGTTAAAGGTGAGCAGTAAAGATGACTATTTGTCCATCCAGCTTCATCTCATATGCAATAGAAAGTGTACTGGATTATCAGGAGCAAGCTGGTGGATTCAACCAGTCCTACAAAATCTGGGCCTCAAAGATGAAACAACACCTTCCCAGGCTTTCTGCATTTGTGACACAATCATTGCTGGATGGCTGTCGACCTTTTTTTGGGGGTGAACTACAATAAACAATAAAAGAGTTTTCACAAGTGCCTGGTGTACTGTATTAAGGGTCAAGGAATTGCTGAGGTGTTCGTAATGCTTTTTAATTTAAGTAAGTTATTTAATTTATTATTATTTAGATTTTGAACTCTTACTGTACTTTCTTGGTATTTTGTTTTTCTGGTTATGCAATTTTGAGTATTATCATAATATTATCATATCTGATGTCACTGTTTTTATATTGGTATATTTTTATTATATTTACATCTTAGGCAAGCCTGTCTTTGGGGGGGGGGTTTAGTCATTCTTGTTCTGGTTCTGTTCATTGGCAACTGGTCTTGCTGTTTCTTCTTGAAAACGTGCCATTTTCCAACCAAAAGGCTTCTTCATTTCTGAACTTCACTTCTCCAGACTTGATGAAGTTTATAGTTTGGATGATTACATGTCTTGAAGAAGAAACAGCAAGTTGCCAATGAACAGAACACTTGGGGTTTAGGTAATGACATAGCAGATGGTTAATATTTAACCCAGCTATATACAGTAGTAAATTTTGATTCATCAAATGAGTCAAATAAAACAACCCAGTGTATAGGTAATATTTAACGAAGTAATAGGGTTGGGGTAATTTTTTTAACCCAGCATTGTGTAGTTTCTCTAGATGTGAACTTTCAAGCTCCTCCTTTATTATTACAGTGCTGTTGGGTGTGCCCTTTCTGTTGGACTTGTGAAGTGGTCTTGATCTTCTTTGAAATAGATGAAAAGGGCACCATGATAAATGGGAGACAGATTGTGTTTTTGGCCTGGTTATAATCCAGTTCTGTCTTTTTCCAGTAATTCCTATCTCTAATTGAATAATTAAACTTCCTTCCAAACCATACAGTACCATATCAGTAATAGATTCTCTATCTGTCCCTGCTCCTCGCTGAAGCCACTCATGTTGTGATCATGCTTTCCATCATTTTACCAGTGAGAATATAAACCACAAGATTTGATTCATACTTTCATGGTTGCATTCCCTCTTTACATACTTTACTATATATCCCTAATAATTTCCTCAATGCTGATGTGTCCATGTTTTTTAGAGTTGCATACTGGATGTCATCTTTACCTGCAGCTGATGTTATACATTTCGTAATGGCTTTCTCCCTTTATATCCACTGAGCTTGCTGATTCTTCCACTTGGACGGCTACTCTCTGCACATCTTGTCCAGGTTGTGCACGTCTGTAACTTGGTGAGTGCCTTCGCTCTCATCTGACTTTTCCTCTCCCAAACTAAATGTAGAGGTTCTCTTCTAATCCCCATCATCCTTTTTATCATGCCTCAGATATTTCCAATACGGCCAAGAAAAAAAACCTTGTTTCAGTTTTCTGAATCGTAGCCTGTGCTTTTTATATCTTATATCTTTAATTTATGAGTTCTGCTTGGTATTCTTAACAATTTATTTTTTCCCTTTTACCCCTTTTCAGTCCACCAAGAAACAATGCAACTTGACTACCTGATTTTAACAATTGCTTTAGATTTTTTCCACCTCTTCTTTGTCTTCATCTAAATCTTCTTTTCTTCGCATTGTGATTTATTTCACCTTCATAATACAATTCAACTCAAGATGGCTCGTACGTTCTCCATTGTAGCATTTATCTCCTGTAACCAACTTCAAGTCTATGTAGGTGAAGCTTCTGATCATCTAGGTGAAGTTGTCTCAAAGTTGAGTCCTGGCAAATAGACTTTCTCCTAGAGTTGAAACGTTATAAATGAAACACAGTTGAAACACAGCCAGTGAAGGTGTCCAGTGTGTCCAAAGTGTGGTCTGATCACTGTCATGTTTTGTTTTGGTTATTCACTGTCCCTTGACCCTGGCCAGTTAAGGCATCTGCTTCTGCTGGAGGTTTCTTCCATTAAAGAAAGTTTCCCTCTGCTGCTAAATATGTTGGCTTTTCCATTTTTTCTTTTCTCCTTGAGATGATTTAGGTTGTGGTTTGGTGCTATGAGTAAACTAAATTGATTAAAGTTGTGCATCAAAACTCTATTCTCAGTGTTTATGAATAGTGAAACTGGCGAAATATCGTTTTTTCAACACAAACTTGGGGTTTTATATTTAAAAAAGTGTAAGGTTTTGATTTATTGCCAACATTCAAGTGACTTGCTTTCATTGGAAATGGTTGTAACGCAAGGTTCTCCGTGCAGTTGTCAGTGTGAGTCTGTGATGCTTTCTTCTGAAAAAGTGTAGGTGGAAGCTGCAAAGCTTCTGCGGGGTGTTAGTCTGTCCTGCAGGGATTCCTGCTTTCTTACGCCTAGATGTGTCACCGCATCAGTGTCATGTTGCCAAGAAACAAATTATACTTAAAATCCAGTACATAATAAAGAGATGCTCCTGCTGCTGCTGCCGGGATATGCTGCTGATTAGCAGCCTCTTTAGACACTTTAGCAGCAGGCTGTGGCCGTTTCCCCTGGTGACATGGCTCGAATCTCACTCAGGGTCATATGGTCGGCAGCAGCTGCGGTAGCAAACAAAACAAAGCAGGCCGATGAGCATAGCCTCATACGTGTATAAAATGGTAGTTCGAACTGAAACAGGGTTATAAAGTCTTTAGCTGAAAGCTGTTGGATTCACCTTTTTCTGTTTTTGCAGCTTGTCTTCTTCGGTACAACTTCCTTTCACTGGTTTATTTCCTCTACCTGCTGCTACTGCCGTGGTTCCTGTGTCCCAACAAACACACAATTGGAGGTAAGGGCTTTTTTCTTTCCATGGTTTCTATCTGACACGTTGAAAGAAAGGTCTGTAGCTTTTTACAAATGCTCACTTTGGGGAACACAGCATGTGTGGGGCTCAACGCAATTGCTAGTGGCAGAGATAATGTTTAATAAGAAATGACACTACACTCAACTAATATGTTACCATTAGCATCTATAGTCTCAGGCCAATCCTGAAAGAGGTTTTAGGGTATTCAGGGTGTAGAGTCGTCCCTGAACCCCAGACTCAGTGGTGTCAGACCCCAAACACAGTAGGAAAAAAAAAATCCCAAGCTCCTTGAAGAGGTTTAACAGAACTATTCATCAAGAGGAATGTTCTGACATTTCACCTATAAGTCAGCCATTGAAATAGGAATATGTTTTACATCATCTGGGACCTTTGACAACAAAATGAGAACAGATGTGTTTCTTGGCTGTATGTGCTGTATAATACATTAATACGCTCATTCTGATGATGATTATAAATGGTGGTAAAATAGGAAGGAGGTCCCTACAAACACACACACACACACACACACACACACACACACACACACACACACACACACACACACACACACACACCTTCTTGTACTTACGTCAAAGTGAGAACCTCCATTGACATAATGCCTTCCCTAGCCCCTTACCCTAACCCCAACCATCACTAAAGGCAGACTAACCCTTGCTTTAATCCGAACCAAAACTCAATTCTAACCTCAGCCCTAAAATCACATCTTAAAGCTACTTATTTGGCTTGGTGCTTTTATTTTGAAAGAATTTAGAGGAAGTGGGTTCTTAATTACTACACAATTCTCCTGTGTACACTGACAATCAGGAGTTTGACCTGTCAGTCAAATTTGCAGCTTTGCCGTCGCTATGGAGACGAAAGGCGGGTAAATCAGGCTCACTCTGCTCTGTGAAAGCAAACTTTCAATGCTGATAAATAGGCTTATTCCAGCAAAACCATAATAGTTATGAAATAACTTCACTTTATGAATCCCAAGGTTTCAGTGAACAACTGGTTTGAATCTTATGTTTGAGGACTAAAGATTGTGGTCAAAGTCACAATTTCGCAATGTGTCGCCCTATGCGTTTTTCCCCAGACGTCTGGCGGAAATTATTATGATTGTCTGGGAGAAATTCAGGATCTCTCTGCGCTTTGAGATCCATTGCGACTGAAGTACTGTATAGGTCTGACACATCATTAGAAAGATGACGACACTGAAAAATCACAGAAACCTCATGATATTTAGAATTAGAATGCCTTTATTAGTCCCACAGCGAGGAAATTCCGACCGAGGCCGACCAAGATGTTTACAGGTCAGTCCAACAGTTGTCCTTGAAGGGAGTCACAACAGGGGAAGAGGATAGAGAGAGGCACAGCTGGTGAGCTAGATTGGACCTGGGAAGGGAGGGGTGAGGGAGAAGGGACAGAGTAATACACAGCCAATTCTAATACATTTTAACAATCCATGACTAATTTGTCTAGATCAATACTCCAATCGGTCAGAACTCAGGGCTTCATCGCCTCTTGTGGGACCATGGGTCACCCGTGACATCTCCTCAAGCCTGTCAGACAAGGCTGTCACCATATTCACCAAGTGTTCAGTCTGTCTGCAGATGTTATCCCTCAGTCCCTTGTCTTCCTCCGAACGGGCTAAGATCTTATTAGTCAGTCCTGCAATCCGGGCATCCGACCGGCCTGAGATGTTACTGATCAGTCCCTCAATCCGGGTCATCCTCTGATGCAAATCGTCCGAAAGAGCTGAGATGTTAATTGTCAGTCCTTCAATCGGGGGAATCCTCTGGTGTAATTCTGTCAGCCGAGTAACCATGGCATCGGCATTTGCAGCTCCACGGCCGGTGGACACGCCAATGAGCCGGCCGCAGATTTTCCAATCTTTACAATCTACCGATAAAGCAGGGCACCACCAAAGCCAATCATGAGTAGCCCTGTTATCAAAGTCCAAAATATTAACAGATCCTCTGCATCCTCGATAGACAGAGGCTCCAGACACACGGGGCACCAGGAATCCCACGCGTCCCGCACGTAGCCGGAGGCAAGAGTCCCCAAGGGGCAGAGTGGTTCTCCCGGAGATTCTTTCCTTTGTGAAAACATTTTGTCCAATGCGCTGAGTGACCAGTTTATTAGCTCCATGTTCAAAAATGTTATTCCAGAATAGCAGATCAGGTTGCTCAGAAAAAGAGACAAGACAAGGATACTGCAAGCAAAAGCAGAGTGGGAGCAGAGAGAAAACACGTCTGCACTCCTCGAGAGGCGGAAGTGGAAAATAGACGCTCACAAGTCGAAAACTATAAAAGAAAAGAAGACACTGATTTACAAGGATCAAGTTAAACGATGACAGATGCTTTTCAAGTTTAAATGATGTTTCTACGCCAAAGTATTATGATGTTGGGGCAATGCGAGGGTGGTGGTATTGCCAAATGAATTAGCAACACCACCTGGTCTCAAAAAGGCTGAGTTTGATTAACCTCACACAGGTTAGCACCAATTATGTTGGGGGATATGTGAGGAGCACAAATTATAATAATTGGATTTATAGCTCCTGAGTGCAGATACCAATTACTGTATGTCTATAATTTAATTTCACAAATTTGGTTATTAGCTTAAATATATATAACTATATGACAAATGTCTATAGTTTGGTAAGTGAAACACTTAACTATTATTGATTTAATAGTAATTAATTGAATTAATAATTACTTAATTTACGGGGCACCACCCTGTTTCCAGGGACCAGTAACCAAATTTGTGAATTTAAATTATAGACGTAATTGGTATCTCCACTCAGGAGCTATAAATCCAATTATTATAATTTGTGCTCCACGCATATCCCTCAACTTAATTGGTGCAAACCTGTGTGAGGTTAATCAAACTCAGCCTTTTTGAGACCAGATGGTGTTACTAATTGATTTGGCAATACCACCACCCTCGCATTGCCCCAACATAACGGTGCCCTGTGTGAGGCTGACAAGATTATTCATTATGCTTTAAATCTGTACAAATAATCTGCTGGTGAATGCAAGAATCCACAACCGTGTGTGGCAGAAACCAAGGTGCTCTTTGCTTAACACTAGTTACTGAGAACTGCAGTAGGAAGAGTGGGCCTAGAAGGTTAGTGTAGTAAGTGTAGATTTAGCACAGGCTGCCAAACCACCAGTGGTACTAGTGTTAGCCTAGCTACTATCTTAGCTACAGATGGAGCGGCAAATTTTCCTTGCCTCGTTGCTGCAGGATTTCACACTGATCTTGTCATGACATTAGCATGACTTAGGTATCATTCCACCAAGCCCCCCTACACCAGTCATGACCCCCCACTGTGATATACTTAATGCGTGGCTGCCTTGTTAACGCCCCCTAAACCTTTTTTAAGAAATGACCTGCAATTGAACATTCATGCACCAGGTGGAGCAGTGATGTGTAATCCAGGCCCACAGGCAGATTAGAAGTGAACAGAAATGAGCGTCTTAAATGTAAAGTAGTTTATAACTGAACTTAAAGTTATTAATGTCTAAGCAAGTAGAAAATTACAGGTGTTATGAATACAACGCCCTTTAGTCAAACATTCAGTCAACATCCACATGGATATTTTATTTGTTTTAATTATACTGTATTGTATGTATTACTGTATTGTAATGTTTAGCTCTAAATTTACTGGCATTTTTTGACAACTGACAAAGACCAAAAGCTTCCTTAGTCTGAGGGAAGTTCCATATTATCCTCCAGTTTGGCTTCACTTTACACTTGCAAAGAACTGGCTCGTTACGTGAACAAAAGACACAAAAGTGAGTAGGTGTGATGAAACCTCCCCCAAGAAGGACACTGAAAGAGTTGACATGACTCAACTTCCACACAACTTCACCTGAGCCATGAAAACCAGATATATTTGTAAACTGCTTAAAAAGAAAATTCTTCATGGATCCAAAACTTTAAAGGTTCCACTCAAATCAAGGCTCTGTTAACATAATGCTGTATGAAGGAATTTAGTTACTGTCCATACAGTACGTCTCCCTCAGAGAACCAACAGCCTAGTGGTTAAGGCACAGAAGCTCCCAGCTAGAGACTCCTGGTGTAAACCTGCCTCTGGTGTCTTTTGTTTACCACACAAATTCAAGTGACACAAAATACAGGCATCTGCATACATATGTGTTATGAGTTATGCCAGCTGATATTCTTTCAGTTCTGTGTCATTTCAGTCTCTTTTTACCGCCAAATGTCACCTCAATCGGCTGATTGTGACTGCTCAATAATTTTCAAGTTAACTTACAGACTTTTCTTAAAGCAGAAACAACCAAAAGTGCAGGAACCTTCAGTCTGAGTAAAGTTAGGCACTATCCTCTATCTACAATAGGCTTCACTTCACACCTGTAAAGAACTGGCTCATCAGTTGAACAAAGGACTGTGAGAAGGTGTGAAGACCACGTCCCCCATGAAGGACATATAATGTAGAAGCTCCTTGAGAAACATTTCTGCTCTAAAAGAATGTAGTGACCCAACTTTGAGACAACTTGGTTTAGAAAATGGTCAAATGAACTGGACGTTTATAAAATCTGTAAATAAAACTTGTTAAAAAGAAAGTGTTAAGTCTATGGCTTTAGGATATAAAAGTTTCTTATTTTAAACCACCAACTAACAAAAACAGTTTAATTAAAAACTGTGAGTGAGAAGTTGTGTGCTTTAACCACTAGGCTCTTATAAGTGATGGATGGATGAAGTAGTTCACAAATGTATCTGGTTACATCACATCAGGTAACAGCACTGCAGGACTCTGGTGCTTTGGGGAGAAGGGGGTGGTGTGAAACCAGTCTAACTGGTGCTGTGGATGGTCGTTCTGTCTGAAAAGAGGCTCTCTATTGTTATGTTTATCTAAGCTTGATTAGAACATTGAAATGTTCTTTTTTCAATTTAAAACAGCTCCTGAAGCAGGCAGACTGACACACACTACATTCAAGTGAATAAGAATAATATATAGAATGAAAATTTAATAATTTCATTTGTGAAGTCCAACTCAACCTAATACAGCCAGTGACTGATAAACCTCCAGAAGGTAGTTTGGCAGCTGTGGCAGCGTGAGCTGCCGATGCTTATCTATGATTAAAAAAAAGTTAGTACAACATTCAATTCTGAAATGAAGTCAACATTTCAAGTTTTCTCAACTTTTTAGTTGACTGTTTAGACAGACTTATTGTCTGTCTGTCTGTTTGTCTGTATGCCCTAGCAAACAGTGTAGAACTGACATTATCAGATCTATGTTCTGTTCTCAGAACTGTGCCTATACTTGCTGTTTGACTCTAACTCTACAGGTCAGATACTAAAGCTCCACCTTTTGGTTTTACCCTGGAATTGCGTCTTTGGTGCTAAAATGGGGGTGGCCTCATTAACATTTTTAACACCTTCCCCAGACAGACCAAGGAGGGGGGCTGCTGACAGTCGGCTGATGAGGGTGTGATAAGTGTGTGATCAGCGTCAGAAAGGTGACTGACAGTCGACTGAAATCAGCGAAAATGAACCGCTCCATCTGTATTAGCTCAGGGTTAGGTGCCATCAGTGTTATCCAGCTGTGCTATGTTAGCTTAGCGTTAGCTTAGCAACAAGCAACTACAAGTCAGCTAGTGTGTGTGCATGTTAGCATGCTACCATTAGTATAGATACCATTGTGTTGTGCTTACCTTAGCATTAACTGCTGCTAACCACAACCCAAGAGATTGAGAATAGGTTGTGCCAAGCCTTCACTAAAACCAAAGTGAGTAGGTTTAGTGTCTTTTCACTTAGCACACTTTAGCAACCCCTGCTAGCTAATTGTGTGTTAACGGGAGCCAAGCTCGGTTTCTGCAAGACAAACCTAGACAAGACTCCACCGCTAACACATAATAAACATTCGAGTAAGCCACAGGTTGAAGTTTCACCTGTGCACCATTATTTTAGCTGGAGTTGTAAGTCACATCGCTCCTCAGAACCAAAATGAGCAGCGTGAATCTTGGGAGATCCTGGGCTGAACGTTTCAAAGCTGAAACAAAGCTGAGCAGGAGACCATTTCCCACCTCGAGCAGAGTCTCTGGGTAATAAAACAGGAGCTAGAGCAGCTCCGGGAAGATAAGGAGAGATTGCAGCAGGACCACGAGGCCCTGCAATCTAGTCTCCTAGTGGCCCGTCAAGAAGTTGAGAAAGCCAGGAGGAAGAGCCAGAGTGATCAGGTAGATATGGCAGCCAGTCCAAGGAGACCAGAGCTGACCAAGTCAGGTTTAGGTGGTGAGAGTAGGCTAGCTCCCAGGAAGGCTGAGTAGCCCCCGTCTCTTGATAGCCAAACAAACCGATCACATGCAAAGCTGCAGATGCCCCAAGCAGGCGCAGTGGCTCTCGCCCAGAGGCTAGAGATCCCCCAGCCACCTCCTTATGAGCACCAGCTCAGTCCAGCTACTTGTGTTACCAGTGAGATAGTCAACGGCAAAGGTTTTGAGACCACTACAGTGGCTGAGTACAGGGACACTAGTGCTTTGATCGCAATAGCCATGATTCCACCATAGACGACTACCTGCGGGAAGTCGATCGTTACTTATTGGACCTCCCTCATGCAACAGCTCATGAGAAACTGAAGCTAATCTGGAAGACCACACCCAGGAGTCCTAGTCTTCATGGAAACAGCTTGTGAGAAACTGAAGCTAATCTGGAAGACCACACCCAGGAGTCCATGTCTTCATGGAAACACTCGAGCCTTCCATTCGGGATCATTACTCTTTACTCTGTCGAGCTTTAAGAGAAGAATATGCCCCATATTCTGACACGACAGCAACTATCTTTAAAGCGTTTGATGTCTTACACAAAAGAAATGAACCTCCAAAAGAATATTACAGGTGTCTCAGAAAGGCCTACTTCAAAGGACGGAATACACCAGGTCTAGAAGAAGACAGTACGTTTCAGTCCCTATTCCTGCATTATCTCCATGACAGCATCCAATTTGATGTCGTTATGCACTGTAAGACAGGCAGACGCACAATGCAGGGAGTTGTGAGATATGCTCAGCTGGTATGGGAAATGCGTCCCCTGTAGGGGATGCCAGAGTTTTTAGCATCCAGACCCATCAAACGCCTGACTTAACACTCGAAGGCCACGAAATGCCTCGTGTTAAGAGAAGCAGACGAGGGCAAAGGAAGACTCAAAACCGCAGGTCACGTCTCCAGCACATTGACACAGTCAATCAGGAAGATGAGCCTCTTCAACACTGAAATTCAAGGCCAAAACAACCTCGTTTCCACCCATGAGGGGGAAGAGGTCAGTTCAGACAGAACTTGAACCGTAGGTACAGGGACCACAGTCCAGTTCACCTGTCATGGGAAGACTCAGAGGTGGACATTGTAAGTCTGGTACGGAGATGCGTGGAGGAAGCCTTAAAAGAACTTAATCGGCCTAACAGTTTGGCTGCTCCTTCAGACCTCTCAACAGAACCCAGACACTGACTCCCCACTAGTGGATTAGACCAGGCATCTTGCCCTATTACACTAGGTACGAAAGACATAGGTGGCCTAGACCAGGCACCAAGCCTGCATCAAACACATCCACATACCAAAAGGGGCTGAGCAGTCCCAGCTCCCAAAGGCGAGGGTAGACTAGTCCATGCCCACAACGTGACATGTATAAAGAAAACTAGTCCCAATGTGTAACCCGCACATAGTTCATTTCTTCTCCTAAATGATTTTGCAGCTTCGTGAGACCCTCCAGGACAATCAGAGAAGATACAGAGGCAGCCGGTAAAAGTGTCTACCCCCACCGTGTTTGGGTTTCAAATCTGCCGCGTCAGTGCCGGGTTTGTACTGCGGGAGGAGTGTGTTACGTCCTTCTGGCCTGTAGGTGGCGATTGACTCCCACATTTGGTCCTAAAACATCGTAGTTGCTTACATCATATAGGCTCTTGTAGAACAACCAATGATCAGGTCTTGGGTGGCCTAGTGGTTAACGTGCATGGCCACAACGTTTTTTTTTTGTCCGGGGTTCGAGTCTGAGTGGAAGCAGTTTTTTTATTTTAATTATTGGAAAAACAGCGTCTCATCATCATCATGTGATCACGAGATGACAACGTTGTATTACTTAGTGCATGTATCGCCAAGACCATGAACCGCTGGTCGCGTTATAGTATGAAGTTATGTACGTAAGTAAATTATGGCAATTATGGCAGTTTTAAAACCGAAAATAAGAAGCTGAACGGTGCGCCCTCCCGCGTGCAGCGTTCGATTTATGGCAGACAAGCTACTGTAACCCTGATTTCTCGCTGTTGGTACGGGCAATTTTCTTTACGTGGTATGTCTCCCCCCGTCAACAAGGACAGGTAGGAACTAATGTTGATGACAAATAAAATCACAGTAGCTGAAATGTCACGTTTCCCAAACATAAAATAAAAAAATAAAAAGGAATACTAACTAAGGTTACACTACTACAATTTAAAAAAGTGAATAAGGATGATCTAGACCAGAGGTCTGCCACCGGTAACACACACGTTTTAAATGAAAAAAAACAAACACTGGGAGCCGCGGAGGGCGGCAATATTAGATTATTTGAGAACATTCAACATTTGTTTTTTAATCCAAAGAAGACATAAAAGTCAGCCCACTTTCATTCACCAAACGGACATGAAAGAGGGAATAACGAAATAAACAGCTGGTTAACTTCGTAGGAACACGGCTGTAGCTCTGCAATGACTTTATGTGGTACAGGTGAAAGGAGTAATAACGAAATAAACAGCTGGTTCACTTTGTAGGAACACCTTGTAGTAGGAACTGGTATATTTAGAAAACCCAGTAGTCCTAGTGTTAAGCTGTGTGAACTGGGGAGGAGACGGCAGCAGCAACTGAAGAGCGACTGAATAGAGTTGATGTCTTCCCCGCTGACAGGCGCATTCATTTGATAATGCACGACCTTGACTGACAGTTCAGTTGAAAACCACACTGAATCTTTACAAACCGTCCCTGAATAACATCTATGAACTGCAGTTTCTTCCTTGATTATCCATGATTATTATGAAAGAAGCGCAAATCTTTGCCAGTCCAAATTGTGCAATTAATACTGTGTTTACAATAAAGGTAATAAATAATAATAATAATAGTATTTTCATGTTAAAATGCACTGCATATTTTAGACGAATGTCGAAGTGCTACAAATAACTTAGACCAGAAAGCTACGATAAATACATACGTTTATTTTTGCAGAGTAAACGTATGTAGAACAAACTACTTGCTGCATTAATGAGTCTTAGACGTGCAGCTGATCACGCCGCCCGATGCTGCCCAGTCTCCTACGGAGCTTTGTCCTGAAGCTGAGGTATTTCTCACCTGCTGATCGAGTAGTAGCAACACATTAGCATGTTTATGCGCCTCTACGGGGGAGGGGAGGGATGAGAAGTTTGCCTTGGCGACTGTGAGCAAACATGAGACAAGCAAAAGCTTGGTCGAACGAAACACATCACATATCATTCGATCTCGTGTTTCATTCGAGCGGCAGTCTGGAGCTCTCTGCTAAGACTGCTGCCCCGCGACCCATCAACGGATGAGCTTCGATTAAAAATTAAAAGCAGAGGTTTTTAGTTTTACGTTTTTCTCTAAACGAAAAAACAGCTTTAAATTCAAGTCTGTGTGTTTTTGTTAAAAATATTTTTGTTCGGTTTATTGGTTTGTAATGCGGTGCTTTTATTCAGGATAGATAGACGGGTGGGAAATCAAAGTTTTGAAACATACACGGGCCGAATAAGTCCCATCAGCCACTCATTCAGTTACAATGACACGCACAGTCAAAACAAATTCTCGCTACATTTAGTGCACCACTCCTCCGTTCCTCTCGTAGCTTGCATTTGCACATCCATACATTTGTGTATTGGTCACTCTCTGTTTGGACACATGACTCAGAAACACGTCACGTGTTTGTGTAAGAGGTTGATGTCTCCACCAAATTATAAGCAGAGGTAACGAGAGAACGACTTTTTGTTTTCCGTTTGTCTCTAAACAATAAAAACATATTACCTCCAATTCCGTGTCTTTTTGTAAAAAACAAATATTTTTGCCTGTTTTATTGGTTTGTAAGGCGGTGCTTTGATTAAAATCCGTTTGCAGCTCAACGAAAGAGAAACAAAAACGCCGGTGAAAGTGGCTGGATGGACGGATGGGAAATGAAAATGTTGAAACGTACACTGGTCGAAAAGTGCTCTCAGCCACTCAGTTACAATGACACGCACAGTCAAAACAAGTCAAACTGCAGTTCTGCAGACACAGAGTAAACGCGTAGGAACAAACATGTTGCTGTAATGCGTCGCTGTAGATCTGCTGATTTCTGGCGTCCTGTCAAAATTACGATCGACAGCTGCTGTAAAACAAATTCCTATGATTATTACGGTTATTTACGTAAAATCTACGACAATTGGAAAACATTCATTTACAAGTCGTGGAAGTTTAAAACCTAAATAAGCGGCTGTAGTCGCAGATGGACTGCGCTCTACGTCTTTACTTGCGCATTAAAATTATATTAATTAAACCGCGACGCATAATCATGGTATTATGTGAAGTCAATATGTTGTATCGGATGTTAGAGCAGTGGGTGTGTACATATTTTTAAGAGACGCCTTCTATTTAAAGACACGAATAAGCTGAGGAGAATAAAAACAAGAACGTGTTGCTGCTGTGGCGCTGCCTGTTTCAAACCACACAGAACAATTATAACTTTGCAGTGAACAGAAAATAACTAAGCCATCAACAAGTTGTTGCCCTTCACACTCCCCATGTTTTAGCACACAACAGATACTTAATAGTAAAGACTTAATAGTAAAATAGGTCTGGTGTAATATATGTGTGTTACAGGTAGAAATGAACAGTCGGACCTCAGTTACGCTGTAGTGCTTTGGAGGCTTCTAATCAACGCTGCGCCACTTGGTGGTTAAAACAAGACTAGCGTCCTGATTTTTTCCAGCCGGCTGCAGGATTAAAAATCTTTAGTCAGCGACGCACTCGCTGCGCCGTGGCGACGCGTCGGTACTGCAGTAAAAACCCTAGTCACTTTGAACCGCTGCCACTGTAATTCAAGTACAGGTAGCTAGGTAGGCTAATGAAATCTCATCTGCAAGTTAGCTCCTCGGTCAGAGTCAGTAGCAACTTATTGAGTTTCTGTTAAAGCCTTATCAAGGAAAGCTTGTGTCCACTACCACCACGGTTATGCATGCCTTTTAGGTACCACAACCCTGGCAGTACCAATTGTGGTTAGATTAACCTAGAAGCAGGTCCATGTCTTTATAGATCTCATGCAACGAGATAATGTACACAGACTGTAGTCCACACCAGACACAGACATGTACACTTCATAAAGACACCAACCTGGCAACGCCTTGCCAGCTACAAACTGTTTCAGGAGTTGACTACCAAACTCTAACCACACCTCCCTTCACTCATCTATCCCTCTCTTTTCTTGTGTTTTCTTTGACCTGAGAAATACATTGGAAATGATATGGTTTAGGATTGTAGACAGACATTGCTTTTGCTTCTGCTCAGACATTGCTTTTGCCTCTGCTCAGACATTGCATTTGCCTCTGCTCAGACATTGCTTCTGCCTCTGCTCAGACATTGCTTTTGCCTCTGCTCAGACTCACCTCCAACTTTAGCAAACAAGGACTGTTTGGAACACATGGACCCTTTCAACGTCTTGTCCCGAAGCGATGGCTGACATGCCATCATTCAGAACAAAAAGGGGGGATGTTGGGGGACCTCATGTGTATAAACGGTTATTAACAGAATCAGTATTCTGTATTACAGTATAGTAATCAGTATCAGTACCCACATGCATTCCCCCCAAACAAAGGAAATTCTGCGGCCTGCATGTAAAGTCTTCATCCTGATAGTAGTGAGTGATAACAAAGAGATTTCAAATCTGACCGCCAAAACCAGGCGCCAGGCTGGGGAACCATACCTGGCTCCCCGCTGAGACGGGCGAACCCCCGTGGATACAAGCGACGGGCGGCGGAGGAACCTGATTGGATCACACAATGGGACGGGCGTGACCAAAAACCCGGTTATAAAAGCTGTTGTAACCAAAGACTTGCCCCTTCTCGCCTTCGAGACCACTGCAGACCTTTCTTCTTTCCATCCACCTGGAACTTCCCTCTGCACCGGCACGCCTGGAGCCTTCGTTGCAGCCAGCAGCTGAACTAACGGGGACGTCGTCACAGAGAACGGGCCTGATCACCCATCTACTTCCAGCCATCCGGCAGGAAACCGCCAGCTTAACCGCCTCACTCGCCACCGCATCATCTGATCACAACGCGATCACCGCGACACACACCTGGACCGGTCCGGACCGCAACAGCGTAAGCACGCACGCAACGCCGGATCTTCCCACCAGGATTAAGTAGTAAGGCAGAGGCATTCTTCTAAGTCTAAGTAGAGTAGAATCTTTAGGGTATCAGTAATTTTTTTATTGATGTGTTGTTTCTTTTCCTGCACACGCAATCTGATCACTGTGCATTTCCGCGATCACGTGACTGTAACGCTGTTATAGATCTGCGTGAATCTACTGTAAAAGATGCACATTGAAGTGCTGTAATCTGGGATTTTGATAGTTTAAGTGCTTTATTGTGGTACTGTGCGGTTGTTCTGTTTCTGCTGTGACCACGCCAAGCGCACGTTTCAACCACTGCGCGCTTCTGCGATCACGTGACTATATCGCCGGATAGAGCCACAGGTGTTTGTGAGTTAATATTAATTGTTTAATAAAGCATTCATAATTTAATTGGTCGTTGTCTGTGATTATTTGTATATGGTTTTGCAGCACTAGTGAATTGAGTCGGCTATGGTACGGAGTTCACCCTTCAACTAACTTAAATACAATTGAGACCGTATTGTCTATTCCAAATTGGTTATTGGTCCCTGGACACAGAGTGGTCCCCCGTAAATTAAGTAATTATTAATTCAATTAATAATTATTAAATCAATAATAGTTAAGTGTTTCACTAATTAAACTATAGACATTTGTCATATAGTTATATATATTTAAGCTAATAACCAAATTTGTAAATCGAAATTATAGACATAATTGGTATCTCCACTCAGGAGCTATAAATCCAATTATTTTAATTTGTGCTCCTCGCATATCCCCAACAATGATAACAGATGATGCTGATGAAAAGAGCCACAAAAGGTTGACAAAAGGTTGAATGATGATTTCCATAGACGACCATTGTCAAAAAAAAAAAAAGATGAATAAACGTGTCTCCTAAAGATGACACACATTCCGAAAGTTTACCGGCGATTCTACGACGAGGAGACCGAAAAATGGGGCATAATAATAATAAAAAAAAACCTACTTAAAGCATTTCCATAAGAAAATGCACAGTGAGTGCTTCCATGCTGAATGTATTCCTGAAGAATTGTTAAATGTACCTGAAAACGCCGCAGCTTGGCCTTGTCTCTGGTCATGGTCGCAGCAAACCAGACTGAGATGGAGGTTGTGGGGATGGATTCAATGATGGAAGGGTAGAAGCTCACCAACATCTTCACAGGGAGGTCGAACTTCTAGAGCTGCCTCAGGAAGAACATACTCTGCTAAGCCTTATTGGTGGAGCTGAAGTCCACTGTCATCTCCACTGTCTTCAGAGCATTGAGCTTGAGGTTGTTGGCACTGCACCATGACAACAAACTGGCTATCTCACTCCTGGGTGATTTATGGTCTTTTATCAAAGTTACGTTTATGTTGATTTATGTTTTTTTTTTTTTTTTTTTTTACCAATGTTACATTTACATTGATTTAGGGTTAAATTTTTAAAGTTGATCTATGTTCTTTTATCAACTTTACGCTTACGTTGATTTATGGTCATTTATCAATGCTACGTTTACATTGATTTATTTTTTTTACAACGTTGCATTTATGTTGAGTTAACTTTGATTTTGAAAGATCAAAAACGTTGAAATTGCAACAAAACCTGTTAAACGTGGTTGTGTACCAAACTGTTGTGCATGGTGGATATAATAAAAGAGCGTTCATAATTTAATTGGTTGTTGTCTGTGATTGTTTGTATATGGTTTTACAGTACTGGTAAATTGAGTTGGCTATGGTACGGAGTTCACCCTTTAAGTAACTTAAATACAATTGAGACTGTATTGGCTATTCCAAATTGGTTACTGGTCCCTGGTAACAGGGTGGTGCACTGTAAATGTAATAATTATTAATGCAGTTAAGTTTAATTAATCATAAATAAGTGTTTCACTTACAAAACTATAGTTATAATATTTAAGCTAATAACTAAAATGAATAATTGAATCTAAATTATAAACATAATTGGTATCTCCTGTCAGGAGCTATAAATCCAATTATTATAATTTGTGTTCCTTGCATATCCCCAACACACCTGAGCCGCGCTTGTTGCTCCTTTTTTCTTCATCCATCGAAATCCAGAAAAGGCCACTGTTAAAATACAACATATACAGTAAAGTCTGCTTGGACAGAACACATAAAACTGTGTTCTGGACCAGCATTGAACATTAAATAAATACAGACACAATAATTATGCAAATAAAAAATGTAAAGACAACATTTGTTAGTTAAGTTGCAACTCACACTGTCATCAAAAACTGACAATAGGTTGTTAACAATAGGTCTATAGGTTTGATCAAGCACCCATTCACACCCCCCAGCAACTGCCTCCAAACCCTTTGAAGCCTCACACCACCGGACCACCCACCACAGCCCTTCACACCTCTACACAAAGCCCTTTACCATCAGCCCTGCAGACTGATGACTCATCCCTCCTTCACCTCACACCATCACTGAGAAACTCCTTCAAACCCTGTCCTTCTCTAGCACCCAGGTGAGAGAAGAGGTTAAGAAGATCAATGCCAGGAAAGCAGCCTGACCAAATGGCATCTGCTCCAGGCTCCTAAAGTCCTGGGCAAGCAAACTGTGTGGAGTTATGGAGCATGTCTTCAACCTGAGCCTCAAGCTGAGGGTGGTACCACAGTTCTTGAAGACCTCCTGCGTGGTACCAGTGCCGAAGACACCGCATGCCAAAGACCTCAGCAGCTTCAGACCAGTGGCTCTCACGTCCCATCTGATGAAGACACTGGAGAGACTTGTCCTGGGTCATCTCCGCTCTGCGGTGGGAACCTACCTGGACCCACTGCAGTTTGCCTACTGACACAGCATAGGGGTAAAGGACGCCATGATCAGTGGGAAATTTTATGTTTGTCATTTTGTGCTGTGCCTCTGGCTGAGGGTAGTTCCTGGTGTTATGGATTCAGCATTTTGGTCGTGCGTGTGCTTAGTTTCCAGTCTTATTTTGGTTTTTCCTGCAATGTTTCCTGTTTGCCTTGGTTTTTGTTTACTTACCTAGTCATGTGTCTCCACTTCCTGTTTTATTTTGGTATCACTTCCGGTTTAGTTCTGTTCTCCTCAATCAGTCATGTGATTTCACCACCTGCATCCCATTAATCATTAGTTGGTTATTTGTACTCCTGCACTTACTGTTAGTTAGTTACTGCCTTGCCAGATTGTTTGTTCATTCACCCATTCAGCCTTCCAGCCTTTCGTAAGTCCTGTCGTGTACCATACCCTTGCCTGTCATTGCTGTTTTCACCGTGTCTTCGTCTAATCCTTGCCTGTACCTTTGCTGGAGTGTTTTTGCCTACTTGTGTACCAAACTCTGCCTGTCCGACCAAGAGCTACAATAAACCCCTCTGAAACCTCACGTCGTGTCGGCGCTGTGCGTTTGGGTCCTCCACCGTGTGTTCCTGACACCTGGGGGGGTCATCAAGCATTTGGTTAAATGGTCAAATGGTGGAGGTTTCACTGTGGTGACCACAGGAACATTGTTAAGTAAGTAAGGGGGGTTTACTGCACTCGTTTATATCAAAGAATAGTCAACAGCTCATGTGGGGGTTTGTAACAGGGTATAAATACAGGGTCAGGTGTCCTCAGTCCTACAGTGGATACTTTGTACATAGTAAGATTTGCCTTACGTCTTAGATGTAGTATAATTGTGATCGACTCCATGTTGACATGAGAGTAAACTTTGAGATGGTTTATCACACTGATTATCACCAGTTGATTTTTTTATAAGAAGATTTCCACAACACATCTTCCTCCTACAGTACATCAAGCTCTTTCCCACCTGGAGAAGCCCGGCAGCACTGTGAGGATCCTGTTTTTTGATTTCTCCAGTGCCTTCAACACCATCCAGCCGGTGCTTCTGAAACACAAACTGGAGGAGGCTGGTGTGGACCTTCATCTGACGGAGTGGATCATGGACTATCTCACAAACAGGCCTCAGTTTGTGAGAGCCAGGGACTGTGTGTCTGACACTCTGACCTGCAGTGTGGGGCCCCACATGGGACTGTACTGGCCCCCTTCCTCTTCAGCCTCTATACGTCAGACTTCAGACAGACGATGCAGAGTACAGAGGTCTTACTCAGAACTTTGTGGACTGGTGCCAACGGAAGTACCTTCTAATCAACGCAGAGAAAACCAAAGAGATGGTGGTGGATTTTCGCAGATGGCAGTCTGCTGAATTCCGCCCGATGCATATCCAGGGAATGGACATTGAGAAAGTGGACTCCTATAAGCACCTGAGTGTGCATCTAAACAATACACTGGACTGGACTCATAACACGGATGCACTGTACAGGAAGGGTCAGAGCAGTGTCTACCTGCTGAGGAGACTGCTGTCTTTTGGAGTGAGGAGGTCACTCCTGAGGACCTTCTATGACTCTGTGGTGGCATCAGCCATCCTGTACCGGGTGGTCTGTTAGAGCAGCAGCATCACTGTGAGGGGCAGGAAAATACTGGACACAATCATTAAAAAGTCCAGCTCTGTCCTGGGCTTTACTTTGGGTGCGGTGCAGGAGGTGGGTGGGAGAAGGGTCCTGGACCAGGACTCCTGCCCACTGGTGGACTGACGGTCTAGTCTGGCGAGCAGCTTCAGTAACAGACTAATCCACCCTTGCTGTGTGAAGGAGAGATATCGCAGATCTTTCCTACCTGCTGCTATCAGACTATACAATCAGAGCTGCTAACTACCTCCCACTACATTCACTCACCCACTGCATCAGTGGTTACATTTTAATCTCTTCTGTACAGTATGTGTGCAAACTCTGTGCATTATTATATATTTATTATATATTTACATAATATGCAACAACCTTTCTGTGCAACATTTGTGCAAACCGGTGAAAGATTTATATTTACACACTGCAATATCCTTTCCAATGACCTCATACTCACTCTAGCGCTGTACTGTACTGCATGATACTGTGCCAATATAAACGGTCTTCTATTCTTTTGCTGTATTCTCTGCTCTGTACTTTGCTGTTGTGTGAAGCAATACAGGCAATACAAAAGCTCACAAGGCCACACAGCCAGATAGTAACATGTTCCTCTCTCATCTGAGTGGAAAATAGGAAAGACACATACTTGAAAGAATGTTTGCAGCTCTGTGAGAGTGGTTTCCATCCAGAGAAGATGAGCTGGAAAGACAAACAGGAGCTGTCTGGAAATCTCTGTCCTCCAGCAATGTCAGCATTCAGTGGGTACAATACCCTGCACATCAATGAATGATGTCACTGTGAACAAGTTAAAGAAAGATAAATTAGCAAGCATGAAGTCAATATGTGGCAGATAATGCACATACAGAGACACTGCCTGTCACATGTCACCACATAATTGGATCACACTCTACTAACAAATGAGCTTCAGGGCACAGGGGAGAAATCCAAGGCTTGAATGTGTCAGGCGCGGCAGGTGTCTTGACAGATCGGACCCACATGCACGGAACAGAATCCAACTCGTTCCAAAAGATGACGTTTATTGTGCAGGATACAGAGAAACAGTCTGGAGATCACTGGAACAATCTTAAAACAAGGGGGCAGGCAGATAGCGGCGGTCAGACAAGCACGGGTTGGTAACAGAGAGGCAGGAATACGGTACCGGAGGATCAGGCAATTCAGCGTCAGTGGACAGGCGATGGTCATTAACAAACAGGCTCGGCAACGATACAGACAAGGGCAAGGCAAAGACTAGGTCGGCTCAGAAAACAAAACTGGTATCAGGCAGGGAATCAAAACGAATGCTGGAATGCGGAAAGAATCACGACAATCTGGCAGAGGACACAGGTGAGGACTGGTGACTAAATACTGGCGTGATTACAAATGACAGACAGGTGGAGTGATGTGGACCGGAAGTGAAAGCTGGCAGCAACATGGACTAGAGAAAAGAAAACGGAAATACCAAAATAAAACCGGAAATAAACCCAAAACCTGACAGAATGACCTGTATGCTTCCCAGGTCAGTAGGGGTACTACTACTACTACTACTACTACTACTACTACCACTACTACTACTGTAACTACTTAACAAACACATCTGAAGCTCTGACCTGACATCATGAGGACTAACACTCATGATTTCGGCATTGATAACATAACTTCATAACTGGTCCCATTTCAAACAGATATAATCTTTGTACACATATACTAAATATAAAATTTAAAATATTGTGATCATTATATTTAAGGGTTACCTGCTGGTGTGATCTGGTCCTTTTCTTTCCTCCAGGTCACACAGGTCGCTTCATCAGAGCGGTGCTCTGTACGAGTCTGCTCTTTGTTCTAGCTCATATCTGCTTCCAGACGCTATTGTACACATATCCTCCTTTCGACACCACCATCGGAGGGAACTGTTCACAATGGGACACCATAACCAAGCACATTGGCGTGTCCAGGTATGAAATATGGGATCCCTGGTTTGTTGACCTCAGTCAGTTTCATTTATTATTCTGTTTCTTTTAGGCTTCCCTTGGATGATCCCTGGAGTCTGTCACGTCTTCTGTGTCCTGACCTGGGTGTGTGTGCTGTTGCTTTGGTGACCGTCATCCTCTGCAGCAGATTGGTTAGGAACAGAGAAATGGCAGCTCCTGCCAACATTAAATCTGTGAGTCAATGTGTGAGGAAGAATGCGAGTGAGGATCAAATGGGAGGTTTTCTATGAACAGGATTTATTGACTTGTGTGTAAATTATTATTATTATTAATATCATTAATAATAACAATAATAATAATATTTAATAATAATCGAGGTGTAATAATAATACCGTCATCATCATTACCATTATATTTGAATATATACTTGCTATGTTAGAGGAAATTTTCACACAGCATTGCGTGGTCACGGTTGGAGCAGTGCTTACTCACAAAAGTGTGACTCCTTCAGTGCCTTGGCCAGCACTGGTTCACTGTGATACTAGGACGTTATTTTAGTCAACTTTACAAATAACACAAAATGTATAAAAACACAAAACATTTTAAATTAGAAAGATCAGAAAAGTAAATAAATAGCATGTTAGACACCCGAAAACACGTAAGACACATTCACATCTTCCTTGAGACTTTCTGATGGTACTTCCCTTAGTTGTTGTAGTTGTCTTCAGGGTTGCCTGTTCAATCTCGCCATGATCTTATCTTTCAGGTCAGTCATTGCCTCGCTCAGCGTGTCTGTGCTCATTGGGGCTTCGCACCCAATTTCTGGTTGGGGAGATGGTGAAACCTCCCCTCTGACCTGGCGTCCTGGCTCCCCCTTGCCGTAGCATTTGTGTTATATCTCGTCAATCTCAAGTTGTGTATGCTTTCGCTGCCAGCATCTTACACCCCACGGTTATGTGCTGGATCGTCTCAGGCGCCTCTTTGCACAGTCTACACCTTGGGTCTTGTCTGGTGTGGTAGATCTGGGCCTCTATGGCTCTGGTGCTCAGGGCCTGCTCCTGTGCAGCCAGGATGAGTGCCTCTGTGCTGTCCTTCAGCCCAGCCCTTTCAAGCCATTGGTAGGACTTGTTGAGATCAGCCACTTCAGTTATGTTACGGTGGTACATCCCATGTAAGGGCTTGTCCTCCCATGATGGCCCCTCTTCCAGCATCTGATCCTCTTTTTCCACTGCCTGAGGCACTCACTCAGCACGTCATCTGTCGGGGTCTTATCCTTGATGTGGCGGTGGATAAAGAACAGGGGAAAGCCGTAGTGGTGGATGTGGCAATACCAAGCGTACATGAGAAACTAGAGAAATACTAAGGGCT
Organism: Betta splendens; assembly: GCF_900634795.4. Lineage (NCBI taxonomy): Eukaryota > Metazoa > Chordata > Actinopteri > Anabantiformes > Osphronemidae > Betta > Betta splendens. The sequence continues at coordinate 637,313 of NC_040895.2, forward strand.
CAGAGAAGAACTGGAGAAGGCTTGGAAGGTGAAGGCCACAGTGGTGCCTGTGGTGATCGGAGCACTCGGGGCAATGACCCCCAAACTGGAGGAATGGCTACAACAGATCCCTGGAAATACATCCGACATCTCAGTCCAGTAAAGTGCAGTCCTAGGAACAGCAAGGATACTGGTCAGAACTATCAAGGACCTGAGCTTGGAAAGTAGATGAAACCACCTGCAGAGGGTGAGAATAGAGTGGTAGTGGTATATCCTCTGAGATCTCTGTCCAGAGGAGTGCAGTCCTAGGAACAGCTAAGATACTGCGCGGGACCCTCAAGCTCCCAGGCCTCTGGAGGACCTGAGCTTGTAGGAATAAGACCGCACCAAGGAAGGGGCGAGTGGGGATCTTTTGTTTGGCTCACAGTCTAACTGAGCAGATACAAAAAAAGTCAAAACCAGGAGAAGAAACAGGTTGTTCTCCACTGAACTATCTAAGGTGTACTCAGGTTAATACCACGAGAGCAGACCCACCAAGGCTAAAGACCGAAGAATACTGGAAAGGCATATGGAAGAAGGAGGCATCACATAACAGCAAAGACAAGTGGCTGGTGGACTTGAGAGCAGACCACAGTAACCTTTGTGAACACGATCTGGTAACCATCACAGTGGCAGACATCCAAGAGAACAAAGTCCGGGTGATCAACACCCACGCCCTCCTGGTCATCAGGGACCCCGCTGGGATAATAAGCTGGCCAAAAGACGAGATGGAAGCCACTGACATCAAGACAAGAATGCTCCTTACAATGCATGGAGGGTTTCACCCCAAATCCAGCACCCCGAGACTGTACGCTAAGCGAAAGGAAGGAGGATGAGGATGAGTGAGGGTCAAAGCCACTATCCAGGATAAAACAACTAGGCTCCATGACTACTAGCTGTTAACCTTTAGCTAACGGAACAGGTTCCTCTGTGTGTTGATAATGTGTCTGGTGTGAAGACACTTTGCAGATTTTAGCTGTCCTACAGAACTAAACCCTTTATTCTATGGAGATGATTCAGCAGGAGAAAGCAAAGACAGAACTGATAACGGAGCAGAAGGCATCATCTGTCTTATACATTGTTTTGCTGAATAACTGATTCAGTAAGTGAGAAAACATTGGTGTATACAGACAAGATTCCCATATGTAATGACATAGACAGCAGCGCTCCAGTTAAAAACCTGTAGAAGCTGGACAGACAACTGGTGAGGATTTGTCCACTTCCTCAACAGTAGCTCTCTGAATTTCACCTCATTCACTTGTCAGAAAGAGTTTGTACTAACCTATGTCCCTTTTCATCTTAGCTAAAAGATTATTCAACAGACATCATCACAGATGATGATGAGGATGATGATGAAGAGGCATTGAGAGATGAAGATGACGGGGAGAGGTCATTACCTGGGGACCCTGACGAGGACATTTCCACAGCAACCAGAGCCAAGCAGCTGGCCGATCAGCTAAAGGACACAGCTCAAAAAATTCTGCGGGACCTGGGAAAGATTTTTACCATCAGCCTGTTGGCGTTGGCTGGTAGCTATCCACACTGTTTCAGAATATAAAGCACAACTTGAAATGTCTGTGCTGCTGTTTTCATAGCTCAGCCTTGCCCAGCTGTTTGCTAATGCTCTGGTATTGACCTGAGTTTTTGGAGAACTAGTGTAGAAGAATCACTCTTGTTTACAATCAGTTGTCAGCTTAATCTACATAATCCTGCTTTACCAATTAAATAATTAATTATTTTATTATTTTTATATAATTAATTAATTTAATTAATTAAATAGTATTATCAGTGAAAGGGCAAGTTGTTACACATGAACGATAATATCTCCCTACTCTGTTCTAGGCCCCCAGTTTGCTCCCTTTAGGCCTTTGCTTATTAGTGGGCCTTCCCCCGTGTTTGAATTCACATTTTAGCCCCCAGATTCCTTCTGTGTTACCACTAGTTGCAGAACAGTGTAAAATGGGGCATACTGAAGACTGCTGTGACAGGCTGCAGTGTTATTGTCCGACCACCAGTTCTCGTCGAGTTACTGCTATGGCAACAGACCTAAGGGACTATACCAACCAATGATCCATTAAACTTATTTAGAATTAATTGTTATTTAATGAGAAGTGTTCTCATGTTTGCCGACATCATGCTGGTTTACAGGGATCATATGCATCTGTCTCCTCCTTTAGGCATCACACTGCCCTCTGCCTTCTCGGCCATCTACTTTGTGCTTTTCATTGGCGTGTGCACATGGTGGGCCTGCCACCTTCCCATCAGTCACCTAGGTTTCAACGCTTTGTGTGTGATGGTGGGAATGTTTGCCGCTGGTCACCTGGTTTGTCTGTACCTGTACCAGTGTGATCTGACACAGGCCCTGTTTCCCCCACACAGTCTGTGGGCCAGGTAAGCACCCTGCAGGTTAAATGGTCATGTTGGAGTAATGTCTTGATCTTCTTTGGTAATAAACACAGTATATCTGCATAGACATTCCCCCAGTAGTAGTTCAGGCTCTTATCGTTCATGTCTCTTGTCATCAGCATAGATAATGTGCCTGTATCCTGCAAGGTTTGGACCCTGATTTATAATTTAAAAAAGATTAATAATCCGAGAGGGAAATTATATTGCACACTTTTATTGCTGTCACAGTTGGAGGTACACACAAGATGGTAGGGAGGTTAAAGAATGCTAACACCTCTACACACGCTCACATCTAATTACTAGCTAAAGTTTTATTATACATGTTAATGCCCAGATAAAGGTCAACCTTTACAAAGAGGAAAGATCTCCAGTGGTGTTCTGTGGAGCACCTACTGTAATACTGATCAGCCTCTGTCTCAAGGGGCTCCCCTGTCCAGCTCCTCTGTCTTTAAAGCAGCTCTGCAGAGCAACGTGGTCCTCATCTGTCCACCTTTTAACAGTTTTAATGGTGGCGGCTGCCTTTGAACCTGAGGTGTGTGTTGTGGCAGCAGATGAATCGATATTTGATCTGACTTTCCCAGAGGGGGGGCAGCAGATGAATCGATATTTGATCTGACTTTCCCAGAGGGGGGGGGTGGAAGAGTAGACATTCTTAACATTAGCATACATCAGGTCCAGTGTGTTCTCACCTCTGGTGGAACAGCTCACAAACTGGGTAAATGTAGGAAGTGACTTGTCGAGGCTGGTGTGATCAAAGTCACCAGAGATCATAAAGAAAGCATCAGGATGTCTGGACTGCAGGTTGGAGACGACCGACTGTATGACGTCCCATGCTGCAGCAGCGTTCGTGGAGGGGGGGTAAACTGTTCTCTTTGTGCGGTTCTCTTCGGTCTTTGTTCCCTCTACAAACTTTTTTGCGTCCTCTGCATCCCCTCATTTTCCTCCTTATTTCTTCAGGGAAGCTTGACATTTCTGACGGAGTCAAGTATTTTGGGGCCGATCTTAGTGAGATCAGCTGATCATGGGTGTAAAAAAAAAAGTTTGCTTGCCGGGTCTTCAGCGCACTGGCATTATGGATGAGGGAGGGAGATGATATAAAAATATGAGCAAAACGATACAAACATATATTCTACAGCTCTGTTACATGATCTGTTAGAGGATCTAATATTCTATTGTATTAGAATCTGGTAACGGTGCCTGTTCTTGGATCGCGATGCAGCAAGAAGCCGCGTGGCCAGCGCACATCCAGCTGTTGACCGCAGGGCTCCAGCTAGGGGTGGGCGATACTACCAACTTTGGAGTCGATCCGATACCAAGTAAATACTGGACCAGTATCGCCAGTATCGATACCAGTACCGATACTTTACATTTTCATGACTTTCAGGTGTTTTGACTTAAATTGTATTCATTTAATAAAGCCCAGACAAAGTTCAACAGTAAATATATAATATAAATTGGTTGTGTTGCCACTGTATTTAACACCCTTTTTGCAGATTGTACAGGTTTGCCGTTGTTTCTTTTTCAGCTTGAAAATATAACCAACTCTTTCTTGCTTCCATCCTTCTTCGTCTGAGTCCTCCTGCTTGTTTGTTTACTGGCTCGAGTCGCTTAGTCACGTGAGATGTCAAAGCAAGTGGGGGGGGGGGGGGGTTGTTAGTGTGTGTCTGCTTCTCTCTGGTATATGGCGCACAGGAACGCAGACAGACCAGATAGTTAGGTCACCTCTGCAAAAACTGCAGCAGTGCGGAGGAGTACAAATTCAACAAAAGTATAGATATTTTTTTATATATTGGTAGTAACACCAGATATTTTTTACCAATAGATTTTTTTTTACCAATAGATATATTTTCAATTTTTCATGGAACATTTGATCAGGGCATTGCATTAAAGCGCAGTTTGCACTGAGAGCAGGCTTACCTGTGGTGATCGGACTTACAGACTTTACACATCGCTACAGTCAGTTTTACTTAAACTTTGGTGGTAAACTTTGCTTCACATCCACCTTTATGTCAGACCACTTTTATTTTTTTATCTCTGCTACTTTGCGGAATCTGCAGCAGTAACACCTGCACACACGCTCGGCGCACTGTGCAGATGCAGACCGTATTTAAATTAATTAACATATTTATGTAGAGGCGTGTCACGAGAGGAGTCTGGTAATCAATCACCTGCGCTCAATCTTACTATCAATGTCCATTTCGTTGATTAAGACAGTTACACATCAACCAGGAATTGGAGGTTTAATACATCATTACTCAATGATCAAGACATCATCAGCTATGTGAGGAGAGAATGGGCAACCTTTATGGAAAACAACGATACACCAGGAACCTTGCCTTGTGTTCTTTGGGAGACTAGGAAGGCAGTTATGCGTGGTAGAATAATTTCATATTCATCGCACAAGAAAAAAAAGGCATGCTACTTGAATTAGACTTAATAAAATCTGTAGAGATTATATATGATGCCTCTCCAACTAATGATGTCCTAGAAGACCTAAGAAATCTAAAGCTGAAATTAAATAATATAATTGATCGCAAAACTCAGTTTCAGATAGACCAATTACGCTGGGAGAACTTTGACCACGCTAACAAATGTGGTAAATTTTTAGCCAAACAATTAAAAAACATAAAGAAAAACAAATCATCCAGTCAATAATTAATAATAAAGGGAACATCACTCATAATCCCCATGAAATAAATTATACATTTAAAAACTTTTACCAATATATTAATATTATATATGTCCCAAATAAATCCATCCACCTCAGCCATAGAGTTAGAAGCAAATGTCCTCGCACTGTGATAGCAACAACTCATAGGAAGTCTCTACAGTAAACCACCGACTAGTGTTGACGCTGAAGAAAGGATGTACTTTGGGGGTGCACAAGTTCTATGCGCAAAAGGAATTAATATTAAGGTTGTTAAATTACTTAGTGACCAAGGAGCCACCAATCCTGTACAAGCTTCAAATCTGATTCCAAACACGCTGTTCGTTAAAATGAATAGATATTGCATTGAACCAGGCAACACAATGTTGCTTATTGTAGCTGCATTTGGGCTATTATTTGTACATTTATGAAATAAAAATGTTTGTTCTGTTGTTCTGTTGATGTTCTGTTGACATATGTCACTTCATCCTGTGACTGTGCTTTTATAGCAATGTGTCCAGTGGATAGGTCTGATCACATCTGGTAAACCAGCTCTTGCTGCAAATTGCACTTTAATGTTGCCCTGATCAGCCGCATTAACAGATCCTCTAACGGAACCTGGGAACAGGGCTATTGAATATATGTTCTCATCTAATTGCAGACGCGCGTCTGTATTGTATTTAAGTTAAGTTGTTAAATACACTTTGAATTTGGTAAATACGGAACCTTTAGTAGTAGTGATTGGCCATGCACTCTGACTTTTGGCCCATATTTTCTTTTTCTATAAGATTCTTACAATTGTATTTTAATACAGTGTTAAATGATGATGTTTTTTTTGCAAGTATAGAATCTAAAACAGAATGTCAAATATTTGACAGCTGATTTTGTTTTTCTTTGTAGACTCTTTGGTCTGAAGGACATTGTCTTACAAGGAAACTGCTCCTCACCACATGATCTCAGCCTTAATGTTGGTCACAACTGGCCAGTTTATGTCAACCCAGGAATTCTGTTGCTCCTTTATGTCACAGTAGCAGTTGTCCTCAAGACAGGATGTCGTGGAGCAACAGACAAGGTATGATCTGTTTCTTTAGACAAAGGCTAAGCAGGGTTGAATATATGGAGAAACACCTATTAATCATTCACAATTGCTAAAACCATACAGAATGTCCAGCCCTCAGTCCCCAACAATGCCTGGTGTGTGTCACGAGTAAACATAAATGGGTGTCATCTGTGTTACAATGAAAACTTTGATTATTTTTTATCAATATTACTTGGCAGAGACGTAAAAGTGTCCTCAAGGGTAACATCTGGAACTGCACAAAAATTACTTTGTATGCATTGCCTTTGTGTAAGCAGAAGAAGGTTGAGGAGTACCGACAACAAATCGAATGTGGGGAGTTGAAGGAGGAGATGGTGGAGTTAAAGTCTTGGACTGAACTTTCTGTGGGAACAGAAAACAGCAGAGAGGAGCCTGTGGCTGCAGAGAATCTTCCAGACCTAGGTATGGCGTGTTATAATAGCCACAGGTTCCTGGGTTTTAGATTTGTCTATGGTGCTTTTTGTATTTTATTTTATGTGAAAATGCATAATGAGGTCATTGCAATCAAATCTACTTTACTACTTTCTACATCCAAGACTAGCCAAGACTCTACACTATTGGCTGACACCTCAGTTGTGACAAACAGGAACAATGAAAGCCTTGTTTTGCTTTTGTTGGTCACGTGCATCATTGAGCTTCTTCCACTTTCTGACTGATGACACGGAACACATGATTTCATCTGGTGATTCACAGCTGACTTGTTGTCATGTTATGATTCAGGATTGTACAAGCTTCTGATTCTCATGGCAGGTGCTAGTGCTGGTCCCATCGGTCGACAAAATGAAAGTCCCTTATTCCTGCTTGGAAGGGTGGTGATGCAGCAGAGCTATGTCTGTGCACTCATTGCCATGATGGTAAATGGTTTCAATAAAGCAACACCACCGTATTCTTGACATCTCAAAGAGGTGCCACAGTGAGCTGATGTTATGTTGTGCAGGTGTGGAGCATCATGTACCACAGTTGGCTGACCTTTGTGCTACTGCTGTGGGCTTGTATTATCTGGATCATGCGAGCCAGGTACTGTTAGGACCCTTGTACGGACACTGGATGCCTTAGAGCTGCACTTCACTCACCTTTCTTTGGTTGCAGGCAACATGCAGCCACGGTCTGCTCTCCGTTCATCCTGCTCTATGGCCTAGGGCTGTGCTGTCTGCAGTATGTCTGGGCCATGGAACTGCAGCCAGAACTGCCCACCACAGTGGGAAGCATGAGTCTCAGACAACTGGGGCTGGACAGAGCCCAGTACCCCTGTCTGAGGCTGGGCTCTATGGTAAGATGTGACCCTGACTCTTATTTCAATTTATTATAAATCTGTCATAAAGATCATCTTTGATATCTTCCCGGTTACTTTAACAGACCAACATTAGGTTTTATCAGTTGTGGTAATAACATTTTTAAACAGAATAATTTTTCTGTCTTGATTCAGCTTCTTTTCACTTTAACTTTCTGGCTGCTGTTACGCCAGTCAGTGAAGGAAAATTTCAGCAGGAAACAAATGGCCACATTGCAGGAAGTCACCACAGGAGGTCAGACACCCCCACACGCTACACAATCAGCAGCTTACCTGGCCATGACCCATTTGTTGTTGTATAGATATAATTAAATTGATGATTCAGCGGTGCTGAGGTTCACGCTGTTCCATCACAGCCCAGGTGTTTGCATGTTTGCTTGCTCCCACAGTCATTTTAATTGCGAATTGCCTGTAGGTGTAAAAGGGTGGCATGAAAGCAAGGAATATAATAATAATAATAATAATAATAATAATAATAATAATAATAATAATAATAATAATAATAATAATAATAATTCTTGCTGTGGCTGAGTATCCACCCAAAAGAACCGGGGTAATGATGAGATGTGACAGGAGTCGTCTGCATGTCATCAGTTGTGTGAGCCGATGATGGATTGGAGAAGCGGGTTAAAGCCTAAGTCATACTCATGTAGATACATGTAAACACTGTGTCCACCTTCTTTCCTCTATTAGACGTGGGAGCTGCTAATGAATCTGTGCTGAAGATCCTGGGAGGCATAGTGATGAGCTGTTATGCTAAGTACTGGATCTATGTCTGTGGAGGGATGTTCATCATGGTCTCCTTTGCTGGAAAACTCGTTGGCTATAAGATCATCTACATGCTGCTGTTCCTGCTTTGCCTCTGTCTCTATCAGGCGAGAACATTTGGCTACAGATGATTCCCTTCACTTTTGAATTAACATCTCTTTAAATGAGTAACTTGTTTATAGGTTTATTACGCACTGTGGAGGCGGCTGTTGAAGCTCTTCTGGTGGCTTGTCGTGGCTTACACGATGTTGGTGCTGATATCCATCTACACGTACCAGTTTGAGGACTTCCCTGGATACTGGAGAAATTTCACTGGCTTCACAGAAGAGCAGTATGACAACTGTGTCTCCTTAAACAGGCTCTTTATGACAGTCACTCACTACTACAGCTACAATCTGTCCGCTGTCATCCTCAGGTTGGCAGCGATCGGTCTGGAGACATTCGCTCTGTCTGAACTCTTTAGCAGCATCTTGAACCCTGGCTTCTTCCTGCTGGCCTGTATCCTGCAGCTGCACTACTTCCACAAACCCTTCATGAAAATGACTGACCTGGAACATGTTACATCGATACACAAGTAACACATTGACTCACTCCTGCCTCTTAAAGATCACATGTTTATAGGGTTTGAACCACATCTGCTGCTAAATTAGTCTCCAGGAGATATTCATATATACCTAAAAACTGTTCAAAGTCAGCTTTATTCAATTCATTATTTATAGGTCAATACAACCCATGTGCAAGACACACAGTGTATCTGAATTATGTTTCTCCCTAACCTGTAAACTATATATGCGCAGCAATTTGAAAAAAATTGCATTATGAATCAGACATAAAACATATAAGACAACACATAAACAACACAATAACACATAGGTGTGTTTTGGATGTGCAGTGTATGAGCTGGTGTAAGTGTTCCTGTGCAGGGGGATGAGAAGGCCGGTATGTAAAGTATCTGGGCTTTGATTGAGACCTGGTATAAAGCGTATGTTAACATTTGACTGTCAGCAGGTTATTAATAATATAACAGTGTTTTGTCAGGTCTGCAATGGAGGAAAAGCTGTGAAAAAAATGTTGATGTGGTTTACATATTGTGAATTGTAGGAAATACATGGCACAGAACAGTAAATATTTTAGAAATGCCAGAGCTGCTGCTAATAACAGTGTGTCCACAGGAGGAGGACCAATGAAAGGACTCGGCAGACTGACTCAGGGAACGCAGACGAAAACCTGGCATCAAACACAGACCAAGAATCTGAAGATGAAGGTAAACAGTAGTTGTTTCCATAAAGTATACCATGATATTATCATATTATGTCATGTCTGAGGCAATGATGATTTGTTCCCCTCATCCTTGTTCTGTTGCACAGAGGAGCTGGTTCCCAGTAAGTGGGGTTTGGTGACAGACAGGCTGCTGGTCCTCTCCAGAAGGTTCACAGCCACGCTCACTGATATACAGAGGTTTCTGTGGAGGCTTCTGGAGCTTCACATCATCAAGATGGTGGCCTTCTTCTCTGTGTGGGTAGCACTTGAAGAGGTAAAACTAGGAAACGCTGCACCGCTCTGTTGTTCTCTATCTACTGTAACACAATTACTGTTACTGTTGTTTTTTGTCATTGAACTGTTGCAGCAAACTAAACTGCAACTGGAATGACCAGTCCTCCATTGTAAACCTACAGCTGCCTTATGTCTGTGTCCTTGTGTGCATTTCTGCAGCCGTCTGTGATGAACCTGGTCCTGGTGATGTTGTGGTCTCTGGCGATGCCTTATGGTCGCTTCAGGCCTATGGCTTCTTGCCTGTCCACAGTCTGGGTGTGTGTCATCATTGTGTGTAAAATGCTGTACCAGCTGAGTGTTGTCAACCCGTTGGAGTACTCCAGTACCTGTACCATGGTAAGACCCACACACACATAGGCCAACAGGGGGCCCACAAGCAAACCTGTTGGATTCAGGTTGTGATCTAGTGGGACACAGTATAAAAACAGTGAACACAAAGGGTGATACAACACAGACGTAGACTCACCAACTGCTGAAAACTGCATAAAAAAAACTAACAAAATAATTTTCTAAATGTGTCCTTCCTTCATGGATAAATGGGAGACGGTCCTGAGGCCAAAGTTTTCCTCTCCACAACCTGCATCAAGGTTTCAGAGGCTTTTAACGTATCTCTCCCTCACTACACTACATCAAAGATTTATTTCCTTACAACTATAATGTGGAACATGCGGAGTTTGTTTGTGCTGCGCAGACGAGCAGGCAAAGATTTGCAGTGATCTAATCAATCTGACCTCCTTGTGCTCAATTAAGCTTGTTTACGGGCAGAGTTTTCTGTGTTCAGGCTGAATGAGTTTGAGCCTCTTTGGAAAAGCTGATGTGCCACTTGGTAGCATATACTCAAACCTGCTACTGATACTTTTTGTTGCTATTCAAATGTTCAGTCACGTTTGTTGTTTGTATTCAGGTATGAATTGGACCACGAATGACTTTCTCTTCTTAGAATCACTAATGTGACACGTGACCGTGGGCTTATAGGGACACCAAGCAGTGACTCTCCATTCTTTCTCTCAGCCTCTGACGAATGAAACCAACCTGCTACCAGAGGAGATGAAGAACTCTACTCTGTATAAGGAACCAGTGGATCCAGCCCAGTGGTTTGGCATCAGGAAGGATGACACTGTACTGGGATACAGCAAGGTGGTGTTTTACTCTGTTGTTTGCTTAAGCTGAATCCTGTCTCATATCAGAGTGATACTCTTCAAAGTAACACTGTACAGCCACATGAGCCGATTTATTTTCCATACAACAGCTCACATGATTCTGGTTATCGGGTCAGATGAGGCTGTGTTTTTCAGGATGAAAACAACCAGACTGCTCTTACTGCAGCAAAAGCTCAGCTCCCAAGCCAAGTAGGGTTCAGCTGACAATAGTGTGACTTACAAGCTTCACTGGATCAGTAACATGACAGGCTGTAAAGAGATTTCAACTCATCTTTCGTGGTTTTGTGTTTTTAATGGCAGAACCATTTAATGGTGTTGATGTTGTTGGTGTTTGAGGCAACAGTGTATCGCCACCAAACTCACTACTACAGCCAGCTCCAGCGTTCTCCTCCCACCATACCTGCTCTTTTCCCTGATTCCACCAGGGACACCCTGGATCAGGGCCTCATCACCTGCCTCAAGTACCTGTTGAACTACACCTTTTACAAGTTTGGACTAGAGGTGCCATGCCTAAATACACGAACTGCATGGAAATGCTGAAAATCGAGCGCAATGTAATAAAAGCGTTTGTCTTCTTCTAAGATTTGTTTCCTGATGACGGTTAATGTGATTGGCCAGCGGATGAACTTCCTGGTGATAATCCATGGCTGCTGGCTGGTAGCCATCTTGGTGAGGCGGCGACGATCAGCTATTGCCAGCATCTGGTCCAAATATTGTCTGTTTCTTTCCATCTTCATGATCTACCAGTATCTGCTGTGTGTGGGCATTCCCCCGGCTCTCTGCATAGGTGGGTCCACATTGTCCTGCCCTACATGTTGTTAATCACACTTCGATGGACTGTGAAGTGAAACAGTTAAATGATCTCATAGTAGTTGTTCAGCAGACAGCCCCGTGTTGGATGTAAACCTTAACCTTGGGCATGTGTCACAAATAATAACTAACTTCTCAGTCATTTGGAGCTAATGTTTCATGGGCATGTGTTGTCCTGCAGATTATCCGTGGCGCTGGAACACTCCAGTGCTTATGAACTCCGCCCTCATTAAATGGATTTATCTGCCTGACTTTTACACCAGGCCAAACTCCAAAAACCTCATGGGTTAGTGTCTGAGTCTGTACCTCTTCATTCCTCATCTGTCCCACAGTCTGCCCTTGTGCAGATGAAATAAAATCCTCAACGTCTGTGGTTAGACCCTTAACTCAACCATGTCCCCTTTGTCCATAGCCGACTTTGTGCTGCTCATGTGTGCATCCCAACAGTGGAGGGTTTTTGAATGTGAGCACACAGAGGAGTGGATGGTTCTGGCAGGCGAGAACACAGACTTGCCCGACCCGATGGAAGGTCGACTGTTCAATCCTGCCCCGAACTTTATTAACTGCAGGTAAATGTAGCAGGTGTCAGGTGAGATGCAGGTGTAGGTTTCAGGTTCGGTCATACCTCATGCTTCATACATGACAGCCCTGTGACCAAGATGAAGTTAAGGTCAACACATTAAATTCAGTCCATGTGTAATTTTCGTGTTCTGTACAGACTGCTTGGTGCTGAGTGTCTTGTCCTAGATCCTACACAACTGGAACTGGGTGGTTCCAGGTGTGTAGGTGTGTAGAAGTGCATTCTGTGCTGTTATTTTGCTGTAACCTGTCTAGACACAACACTGTAACTCAAACCAGAGGACCAAACTTTCAGAGATCAAAGTCCATAATTGAAGCCCATGTCTCTTTAATTCTTCAGTACAGCTATCTAAGATTCAGGCTCAGAAATGCACATCTTATCATTCCTAACCATTCCAAATCAAATGAGTCTTATAAATATAAGACAAACTAATGATTATTAACATCTAAGCTACCTTTTACTGTCTGAGCAGTATATGTAGTATAATGTAACAAATATTAAAGAAGTCATTCCAAACAAAGTGGAAACGTCATGCTTGTTTTTAAAACGACTTTTTATTAAAACTTCCCGGAAATGTTTGGAAAAAGTTCTCAGTAAAAGTGATGTCTACTACAGGCCTACCTAAAGTATGTGACATACTGAGTAGCAATATCCAGATGTTTGAGCATTAACATCTTATTTTTAAAGTGTCTAATAACACTGCCCAAGATCTCAAGTATTTTAGTGCAGACATTCAGAGCAAATGGAAAGTCACAGTGCTGTAGTTTGAACTGTAGAGGGGTTTTATATACTGGAAAACCCAGCACATTACCACTGGTATATAACCCATGTGTGATGCTTCTATTGCTGCTTCTGGTGTTTTATCAACCCACATATAAACCAGCTAATATGCATAATATTGATCTAGCTAACTGTAGTTTCTTCTCATAGTAAAAACATTTTTACATCACACTTATATCTTTGGTGCGGTTCCCTGTCCTCCTCTAGGAGCTACCTGGACATGGCTAAAGTTGTTGTGTTCCGTCACTTCTTTTGGTTTGTGCTGTCGGTTGTCTTCATTACTGGAGCCACCAGGATCTCTGTGTTTGGACTGGGCTACCTGCTCGCCTGCTTCTTTTTTCTCTTGTTTGGGACCCAGCTGTTGGTCAAACCATCCAGGACTCGCCTCACCCTGTGGGACTGTCTCATCATCTATAATGTGGCAGTCATTATATCTAAAAATATGTTGTCTGTAAGTCCAAGGCTCATCTTTTTCTCCAACTCTGCAGCTCAAAACATGAATGTGTTCCAGCACCAGTAGACAGTGGAAGTAATACAGTTTAATTATATTATATTATAATATAATCATAAGTGAAGTTTGTGCCAAGTCCACATGGTGTGGTTGAGATTAACCTGTATAGAACCAAAGACATGAAGCTGTTATACAATGCCATGATGACAGGTTTCTATATGTGACTCATATCCTTCTCTCCATCAGATTCTGGCTTGTGTGTTTGTACTTGAGATGCAGAAAGGTTTCTGTTGGGTGATTCAGCTCTTTAGTCTGGTTTGCACAGTCAAAGGATACTATGAACGTAAGTATAATTGCATTATTACAAGACACCATAAGAAAATAAGGAGACAGTATCATGACCAGATTCCGTTTCTCTTCAACAACCATGTGTTACGATCATAAAATGTAACATGTTTTCATTTTTGTTTGATTTATTTTGTTTTTTTTTCCTTAGCCAAAGAGGTGAGTGATAAGACATGTAGCCTCCCCGTAGAAGAGGCTGGAATTATCTGGGACAGTATTTGTTTCCTGTGCCTACTGCTGCAAAGGAGGATCTTCCTTAGCTTCTACTTTGTGCATGTGACAGTTGAGCTACAGGCATCTGCCAAACAAGCATCAAGGTAAGACATGAGGAGGAGGATTGCAAATGGTCACTTCTACTGATCAGATGATTGGCTTATAAATGCAATGGGAACTGTTTCCTCTCTGCAGGGGCTTTGAGCTCTTCAGAGCCAGTATTTTAAAGAACATTAGATCCCATCAGCAAGCTGAGAAGAAGTCTTTATCGCAGCTTAAAAGATCGTAAGTGTTCACATTACAAAGTTATAGTAAGACAAAATCAAGTTCACCTCAAGGAAAAATTTAGTGCTGATATATTAGTCCAGTGTTCCACCATTAATCAGCACTGGAACACACTTTCATTCCAGTGTCTTGTTTTATATCAATAAATATATATTAAAAATTGCATAGTTTCTCTTGGATCTTCCAGCATTTGATATCATCATCGGTCAAGGTAACAGCTTCCCTCAACCTCTTCTAACAGGCTTGAGTCTCGTTGGTAGGTATTAGCTGCTAAAAGCCAGCCAAGCTCAGTAGAACTCAATAAAACTCAGCTTGATGCAGCCCTGACAACAGTGGCGGTTGACTGACTCAGTGTCTCCAACCTCCCTTGGGATCAGGTTGAATTCTACCGGAGGAGGGAGTTTAAACTCCATCTGACACAACAGACCCACACACTACGTTGGACCCTGACCGGTGTCTTGGACCTACTTGTTTGCTAGTGGATCAAGTGGTCATCAGCTGATGACTCAGCCTTCTCTCTTATGTGGAGTGTCCAAGATATATGGCATATATGGTGTCCTAATGGACCTCTTATGCGTGAACATGGTTACAAACTGTGACTAGCACAGACGTCCAGTCACAGATCACCACAGATGGAGGAGGCCAGTAAAGTGACAGTTTGAGGAGGAGATGTAATTATCATATTAGAATTTGAATTTGGATTTCTGGTTTGTAGTAGTGATGCTTTCACTTAAATGTAAATAAATGTGATGCAGTGATATTGGCATGAAAGAAACACCTAAATATCGTGTCTTATCTCTCGTCTTTGTCTTTTGTCCTCTGCTCTCAGGATGCAGAGAATTCGCTCCAGGCAGCAGAAGTACAGAGATGGTGACAAAATGAGTGAAGACTCTACTGACAGTCAGTCTGCTGGTACCACTTGCTACTTCAAAATGCCTATTAAAGTCTGTTTTATTTACATCTGTACAGTAGTTTAACCCCAAAATTAAAGGTTTCTTTTTTATGGCACTAGTTCATGGACCGTTACAGTACAATCTGATCTGAACTAAATAGCCTTATGACTTCCACATCTAGTTCAGTTCTCGTTTTGAAGAATAATCGTTTATATTTAACTCCATTCATCAAGTGTACACACTTCACACTATTTGGTTTGTATTCTGGCTACTCTTCTGGTTTGGTGGTGTGGTTCAGGGATGCTTAAGCACACTGTATGGCTGAGATACACCCTAAAACTTTGAGTGATAGATGAAAACATCAGAAGAACGAACTACATCACCAACCTAAATCACTGCGCACCGACAGCCTTTCCTCTAATTTTCCATTATCTTGTCCTCTAAGACATCCACAAAGACCAGATGGGGTCCAGGAAGAAAACATGGCACCAACCGTGGTTGAACCATGCTACAGGTTTGATACAATATTCTTTTTTAAGTCACACTTGGCCAAAGATATGTCTATTGAGGTCCAGGAGACTGTAAGGCTTTTTTGTACTTAGTTCTTCACTCAGGAGAGTACTACTTGTTTGAATCTGACAGCGAAGATGAAGAGGAACTGTATTCTGAAGATCAGAAGTCTCAGAAACGAACTGCCTGCCAGGTCAGACACACAACATTTACAGTATATATTCACACAGCCTGCTATTACAGGAGGCTCCAATGATCCTCCACGTGTCGCATCAGATACGTTTCTTGCCTGTTGTGGCTGTCCTTCTAACCCAGGGGTGTCAAACTGCTGTCCTCAAGGGCCGGTTTTGCTGGTTTTCCTAATCCCATGCATTGCAGATGTGGTAATTGCTAACATTACTGTGCAGTGGTGACAGTACTGTGACTGGTTGTCTCCCAGCTGGCGTACCAGGCATGGGTAAGCAATGTGAAGGCGGCTCTGAGGGAACGCCAGAGACAGTTCAGGAGGACTGAAAGAAAGCAGGAGACAGCAGGTAGAGTGATCTCTGTGATAGGCTCTGTTCTATCATCCGGAATGTTATCTGCCTCTGATTTTGTGTTTATTACCATATTTCACAGTTCAACTCAGATGTGTGTTGGCCTTTAATTATTTCTTCACAACAGACATTTCCTTATTCCTTATATGATGTATCAGCAGGGGTAAAAAGAGGTGTGTGTGTGTGTGTGTGTGTGTGTGTGTGTGTGTGTGTGTGTGTGTGTGTGTGTGTGTGTAGTGGACAATGACGTATTTGAAGACTCTGCCAATCAGCTGGACACGGATGAGCCCCAGGAGGAATCTGGTAGGTTCACATAGTCTCACCTGCGCTCTACTCCCTCCTCCCCCATCTCATCTGTCTGTGTGCCTCAGGTCACGGTGAGACAGTTCAGAGGATCCTGGATATCTTGTGCTTCTTATGGGCCATAGTTCTGGCAATGGTGGATGGACTGACCCAGTGGCTTAACCTGCTGACAAAACAGTATAGACAGACTTCTTCTGTTCTGTGCAATGAACGTTACTATATGAAACACAAGATACAGCAGGTAAACATCAAATACCTAAACAAAACCCACAACAGACATGCGCAAACAAGCTGTTCCTCTAACCTTTGTCCCTCTTGCTGCCAGTATCATAGTCCAGCAGAGGACCAAGCGTCTCAGGACAGTGACAGTCTCACACTAGAGACATGTTTGGATGAGCTAGATGCCGAAACTTCCACCAACCACAGGTCAGTGTGGAAGAGCCTGTGTTTTTAGTCTTTGTGGTCAAGCGTCAACATCTATGAACTTTACCTGACTCTCTTAGCTCCCTGGGGTTGGACAGTAGGGGTGTGATGGGATGGTCTACACCGAGACCACGACTTGATAGCATTGGCGCTGGGAATCTCCTGAGTCCAGAACTCCCATCCTCCGGCATAGAACTGGTACCAGAGCCAACACAACAACAACACAGACACTCTAGGACTGCCAGCGAGCTGCTGGGGGAAAGGTAGGCTTAGTTGTCACTTGTTTTGTTTCCAATGTCAGTGACTCCTTGCTTGGATAATTCCTTTTCATTTGGAACTTCCTACAGTAACTGGTTCAACTTTAATTGAAAGGTTTTAATTTCCTCTCTGTCTGCAGACAGTTCTTCATTGAGGAGCTAGAACACAGCAAAGACTTTTACAATAGCCACAACCGTCTGCTCAAGCTCCTGTTCGCCATGTACAACCTGCTGGCAGCCAATTCGGAGCTTGTGTGCTACTTCATCATCGTGTTAAACAACATGGTCAGTGCCTCCGTCATATCACTGATCCTGCCCATAATGGTCTTTCTCTGGGCTATGTTGGCTGTTCCAAGACCAACCAAGAAGTTTTGGATGACAGCTATAATCTACACAGAGGTATGGACAGATGTTCATGCACTTTATACACATGCTTCATATGAGTGCCACAATTTTCGATAATACAAATTTTTCTACATAGCTATTGTTTTACACAAAACGATGAAGCTGAGAGAACCTTCTGTATGACAGTATGTAAGTATAGTCAGGGCCAGCCCTGGCGCACTAGGCGAGATCACAGTTATGCGCCCTCTACTGACAACCAGCTTGTGTATGATGGATTTGAAGGGACAGCATGCCAACATTCCTGTGCTCTTTCCTGCTATGACCCACGGCTGATGGATGATTACTCTGATCTGCCTTTCCTAGGTGATGGTGGTAGTGAAATACCTTTTCCAGTTTGGCTTCTTTCCCTGGAACAGTGTTTATGAGATGACTCTAAATGAAGACAAGCCTTTTTTTCCACCTCGCATCCTGGGCCTGGAGAAGACTGACAACTACATCAGATATGACCTACTACAGCTACTGGCTCTCTTCTTCCACAGATCCTTGCTCATGGTCAGTGATGACACATTTGACAACCAGTGAGCATAGACGCTGTAAACCTGTTGTACCTTGTGGCTAATTACACCCTTTGTAAAATAAAAGTCATCTTACACTGACTTTAGCTACAGCCAGTGCATATACAGTAGTACTTGTAACCATGGATGAGAGATGAAGCACAGTATACTTTATAATGTATTTATATATATATACATTCATTCGCACATTTCATAGGCAAAGGTGAAGTCATTTGCTTAATAATACACACACACACACACACACACACACACACACACACAGAGTCAAAGATAACACAAGTAAACGCATCATGCAGTTTTTAAACAAAAGGGTATTATTATTAAGGGTAAAAATAAATCAAAAACTACATTGCCCTTTGTGAGAATATGTCCCCTAAACCTAATAACTGGTTGGGCCACCCTTAGCAGCAACAACTGCTATCAGGCGTTTTCAATAACTTGCAATGAGTCTGTTACAGCGCTAATTTTGGCTAACTCATCTTTGCAGAATTGTTGCCACATTCAAGGGTTTTCGAGCATGAACCGCCTTTTTAAGTTTATGCCACAGCATCTCAATTGGATTCAGGTCAGGACTTTGACTAGGCCACTCAAAGTTCAGCCATTCAGAAGCTTTGGATCATTGTCCTGCTGCAGAATCCAATTTCGCTTCAGGTCACGAACAGATGGCCGTACATTCTCCTCATTTTTGTACACAGTAGAATTCATGGTTCCCTTTATCACAGCAAGTCTTTCAGGTCCTAATGCAGCAAAACAGACCCAGACCATCACACTACCAACCGCCATATTTTACTTTTGGTATTACAGTGTATGTTCTTTATCTGAAATGCGGTGTTTCTTAGGCCACACATAATGGTACACACACCTTCCAAATAGTTCAAGTTTTGTCTTGTCAGTCCACAGAGTATTTTCCCAAAAGTCTTGAGGATCATCAAGATGTTTTCTGGCAAAACTGAGATGAGCCTTTATGTTCTTTTTGCTCAGCAGTGGTTTTTGTCTTGGAACTCTGCAATGCAAACCATTTTTGCCCTGTGGCTCTCACTGTGGTTCGCTGCAGTCTCAAAGCTTTAGAAATGGCTTTATAAGCTTTTCCAGACTGATAAATCTCAATTATACCCTTTCTCATTTGTTTTTGAATGTCTGGATTTTTGCATGATGTCTAGCTTTTGAAGATCTTTTGGTCTAATTTACTTTGTCAGGCAGGTCCTATCTAAGTGATTTATTGATTGCAAACAGGTATGGCAGTAATCAGGCCTGGGTGCAGCTAGAGAAAATAAGCTCAGGTGCGATGAACCAGAGTTAAGTTATATTTTAACAGGGAGGCAAACTTGCAGGTGTCACGAACACACGGCTGAGGACCCAAATGCACAGCACACTCGAGGAATTGGTGAATTAAACAGTGTTTATTTGTACAGCGTTGTCAGGCAGTCCGGGTCATACACAGCGTATCTCAGTTTAAGTACTATGAGGAACAGGCAAGATCGGGTCCAATAGACAGGCAGAGGTCGGTTCACGGATAGGCTCGGCAAAGGTACAGACAAGGGCTAGGCAAAACTCACGGGTCAGACGGTCAGACAAATACCACAATCCAGGGTGAAGGTACAGATGAGGGTCAGGCAGGAATCGGCGGTCGATGACAGGCAAGATCAGAAAAACGCGGTGACAAGAACGCTGGATAGTGGTGCTAGGACTCAACAATCTGGCGTCTAACTGCTGGCTGAGGTGGTGCTTAAATACTGGGTGTGAGTACTAATTATTGACAGGTGTGCAAGGTGAACCGGGATGACAGAAAACAGGAAGTCCTTTCAACATAAAACAGGAACTGACATAAATCGTGACAGCAGGACAATGTGGTTTTTCATTTGTTTACCCTTAAAATAACCTTCATTTAAAAATTGCATGATGTGTTTAATTGTGTTATCTTTGACTAATAATTAAATTATTAAAAAATCAGAAATCAGTAAGGGGCAAAGACTTTTACCACTGTATGTATATGTATTATCAAGCAATTACTTCACCGTTGCCTATGAAATGTGCTTAAGTAACACTATCTACTTTTGACCAACAATAAGTTGTGTGGGTGTGTGTGTATACTCAGCGTTATGGCCTGTGGGACAATGAAGGCTCATTGGAGGAGCAGAGCCCTTCTCCAAAGAGCTTTGGCCAAGGTACAACTAAGGAAGCATGTGAGGATGGAACAAGGACAAGGGGGGACGGAACAGAAAATGAGGAGCGAGGTCGCTCAACACCCAGACGGGCCGATCCACATATAACTGAACTGGGCCAACTTGAAAATGTCAGTGCAAGTCATTAGCCATTGATCCCAGTAGGGAGTTGAATGTTGTACTTGTATGGTTCTAAAATAGTTGCTTGTTTATCAATGTAGGAAAATATTGAGCCAAGGGCTGCTAGAGCACAACCCCCGGCAGCTGAGCTGGGACAGAAGGACATGTCAGATCCTGACTCCAAACTAAAGGAAGGAGATACTGAGCAGATAACCAGGAAAAGGAGCAGTGTCCGCTTCCGCAGGAATCAAAGACGCAGCAAAGGTTTGACACTTTGACACTTACACTTCAAGAGGTACCGTAGATTTATAATTTTTTTGTTGCCTCCAATGACTTCAGGTGAGTTTTTAGTGAGTGTGATGCCTAAATGGAGAAGGAGTAGCTGGAGAAATGTGGAAGGAATGACAGCTG
Organism: Betta splendens; assembly: GCF_900634795.4. Taxonomy (NCBI): domain Eukaryota; kingdom Metazoa; phylum Chordata; class Actinopteri; order Anabantiformes; family Osphronemidae; genus Betta; species Betta splendens. Next base: position 658,255 of record NC_040895.2, read on the forward strand.
ATAAACAGTCAACATTCTCAGCTACAGGCATGTTCGCCACTTACTGTGGCGTCTTTTCCAAATATATGTGTATTCCAGAAGAGCCCACCGCTGAGACAGTGCTTCCCATTAATGAGTGGAAGAAGAAGCAGGAAGGCCAGGGCAGAGAGGCAGCCAAGCACAGACTGCTGGCTGTGGGACATGAGATAAAATGTGCCTTCATCTGTGGGTGAGTGTGGTGGAGGGACTGACATCACCATATCCAGATTAAGAACATTTAGCAAGGGTTCACTTGTTTGACTGACTGTGCAGAGTCCAGAGTGTTTATAGACCAGCTCAAGGCTTCTTTAGGGATGTTCTACACGCTGAGTATCGAGCTGCCACCGACGTCTATGCTCTCATGTTCCTGACCGATGTCATTGACTTCATCATCATCATCTTTGGCTTTTGGGCCTTTGGGGTGAGAGGTGGTGGAGGGTGTCATGCTACATCTCGAACATGTCTTCTATATTTAGAACTGAAAACAGCTGATGTGCCTCCTTTCGTCTGTCCTGTAGAAGCATAGTGCAGCAGCTGATATTGCTTCCACGCTCTCTGAAGACCAGGTTCCTGAGGCCTTTCTTGTGATGTTGCTCATCCAGTTCAGCACCATGATCATTGACAGAGCCTTGTATTTGCGCAAGGCCGTTCTGGGAAAAGTCATATTTCAGGTTGAGAACTCAAATTGTGATTATTCTGGTCACATGTTTTCCTTTGACATGGTTTTATTTGAGAGGCTCCTAATGACTAAATAAGATCCTCCGCTACCACAGTCCATTCGATGAATGCTACACAGATGCTCGTTCTTCTGGCTAATTGATCTCATGTCTGTTAATTCTTCTTAACCCTTTGCTCTGCTCCTTCCCTTCAGGTGTTCCTTGTGTTTGGTATTCACCTGTGGATGTTCTTCATTCTACCTGCTGTCACTGAAAGGTGAACTCTGATTGTGGACTTACAATATTATATTAGTATTCATAACAAGTGAACGTAAGATTATTGGATTTTCTTTTTCTTTCTTTCTGTTTAGGAAATTCAATCAGAACTTTGTGGCCCAGTTGTGGTACTTTTTCAAGTGTATTTACTTTGGTCTGTCAGCCTATCAGATCCGCTGTGGATATCCTACTCGCATACTTGGTAACTTTCTCACCAAGAAATACAACCACCTCAACCTGTTTCTCTTCCAAGGGTATGGACGTAGAACAAATGTGGAGAAAACTTGAATCCCCATAAATGATTGTGCCAGGATGCTACAGAGGCTGTTTGTATGTAGGTTTCGTCTGGTTCCCTTTCTGGTGGAGCTGCGTGCTGTGATGGACTGGGTGTGGACAGACACTACTCTGTCCCTGTCAAACTGGATGTGTGTGGAGGACATTTACGCCAACATATTCATCATTAAATGCAGCAGAGAGACAGAAAAGGTAACGAGTGTGATGATGAATGAATCTAAGCTAACTCTTAGCTTAAAAATGTTTAACATGTTTAAAGCCGGGCGGCACGGTGGTGCAGTGGGTAGCATTGTCGCCCTAGAAGGTCCTGGGTTCAATTTCCAGAGCGGGCGGGTGCCTTTCTGTGTGGAGTTGGCATGTTCTCCTTGTGTTCTCCTCATTGTCAGTGTGATGCCTGTAACAAAGGAGGGCCCACACCCACCACCCCTTTCACTCATTGTCCATTTTTATTTAGTGCAGGGAGCATGATGGGATAGATTGTCATCGTAACCTAGCTGTTTGATTGCTTTAGACAGGGACATTGAATAACTCCTTTTGTTTTTTCTGCCTACTGAAGGTTATACTGTGTTACTGTGCTAATCCAGTAGCTTGTGTAAAAAACAATATGTTGTGCCGTCAGAAATATCCCCAGCCCAAAGGGCAGAAGAAGAAGAAGATAGTGAAATATGGCATGGGAGGACTCATCATCTTCTTCCTCATCTGTATCATCTGGTTTCCCCTCCTCTTCATTTCCCTGGTCCGATCAGTGGTGGGTGTGGTCAACCACCCCATAGATGTCACTGTAACTGTCAAGTTAGGAGGCTATGAGGTAATCAGCATAATGAGGCTTTGTATGTTATTGGATAAGAAATAATATGACACAATGACATTGATAGTATGTGTTGTGGCTAATGGTGTGTTGCTTGTGAAAATCTAGCCCCTGTTCACCATGAGTGTGCAGCAGCAATCCATCCAGCCCTTCACAGAGGCCGAGTATGAGCAGCTCACCAAAGCGTTTGGAGATAATGCAGTGCGTATTAAGCTGCTGGTAGACTGTGTGGAATTAAACATGTTTATGCTATTACAGTTAGCCTTATGAATCTACTAAGCTGAAATGTTTAAAGAAAACAGGTACTGTAAATGTCTGCAACCCACACTTCTGTTACATAAATATTATCCTTGATACTTCCTTTAATAATTGCACATGCCAACAACAAATGTTTCCTATATTATAGGTTTGTATTAATTTAATATGAATATATTAACATTCAATGACATCACACACACTAATCATATTATATAATTTAGAAATGAGACATTTCAAAATTTTACATTTTTGGTGAATTTAAAATCATAATCAATAGACTGTCTGTTTTGAGGAATATTAAAACATATCTGTGCAAAAACAGAGTAATAAAAGACTCAATAAGTTTACCATTATAATAGTGTGCAGTATTTATATATATACTGTACACCTAAAGAAAAGTTGAACTGCCTTCCTTGAAAAAAACACCAGTACATAGCCTCGTTTTTGGAATCATAAAGTCAAAGGTAATTTTAGTTATTATAGTATAGTATAGTATTATAGTCAACATATCCTAGGTCAATGCTTTCCTTAGGCACTTCGATGTAAGTAAGGTTCTCTGCCTTTTAACCTGGCCTTTGTTTTAGTGAGTGATTCCAAATGTAATTGTCTCTGTCCTACTGTAATTATTTTCAAACTTTGTAGTAATATGTTTCCTAATGAAACCAAAGGACACTATCCTCTTCACATGCTGACTCCAACTCATACACAGGTTTTTTAACATGGAAGATGCTGTTTGTAATGCAAACATCATGTGTGTGCATCTAGATGGCCATGCAGTTCATCACACTCTACAGTTATGAGGACATCGTAACGGCTATGATCGAAGGTAGTTCAGGTTCGGTGTGGAGAATCAGCCCCCCCAGCAGACAGGAGGTCATTAAAGAATTGCTTGGAAGTCCTGTTGACCTAACTCTCCGTTTATCCTGGACTTTTCAGAGGTAAAAACTTTGTTCTTCTTATTTATTTAGAACAACAGAGTTCTGACTAAATCCATCTCTCTGAATGGTTTCATAGAGACCTGGGCAAAGGAGGGACGGTGGAACACACCTTTGACAAACATTCTATCAACTTGGAGCCTGAGAACCCAGTCAGAGCAGATCTGGCATCACTGCTGATTGGCAACCGCACCGAGCCTGTGTAGGTTTATTCTCACCATCGTTGTTTTTCACGTTTTTGGGTTCACATTGTATTGTTCTATCTTATGACTTGTGTCTTTTCCCCAGGCTCATTCCTAATTTGTTCCCTAACTACATCCGGGCGCCCAATGGAGCTGAGGCTAAACCAGTCGGTCAGTTATTCAAAGGTCAGAGGGCTTACTGTCTGTTTAGTATAATACGCACTGGATGACAGCCCAAGTGGCTCAGGGCTCTGTTATCATGTCATTGTTGACTTGGTGACTGGTTGATGTAGACCAAACTGACCACTGGTAAATTTTTACGTCGGGGTTGGCTGTCATGTCAGTTTAAACATGCTGGAGGCCTCATCCTTCAGGTATCATGTAACACGGCTGCTTGGTTGTCTCATAGGGAATGAAAAAGGTTACCTGAACATAACTCTGTCCCTGATGAGTGATGGACCATTGAACAGCAGCAGAAACCAGGAATGGTGGGACATTGCCATTGCAGGATGTTCATCCAATTCATGTGAAGTTCTGCCCATGGTTATATTCAATGACAAAGTCAGTCCACCCAGCTTGGGCTTCCTGGCTGGATATGGGTAAGACCCCCCTCCCCAATACTACTTGCATACAAGATTTAAAACAACAGCCAACTTCAGATGCCATGGGATGAAGAAAGGTATCTTCATTCCCAAAGTTAATAAACCTGTTGTTCCCTGTCTCCTTTCAGAATCATGGGTCTATATGTGTCTGTGGTCTTAGTCATTGGAAAGTTTGTGCGTGGCTTCTTCAGTGAGATCTCCCACTCAATCATGTTTGAGGAACTTCCCTGCGTTGACCGCATCCTCAAGCTCTGTACAGACATCTTCCTGGTCAGTTTACACCATGAACACACCTGTTTCATATATCAGAAACTGAAAAGATTTCTCCAAATTTGAAAATTCCTCTTAAGTTGAAAAAAAATGCATCCTGATTGTGCAAAGGTCCTATTGTTAGCGTAGATTACTTCTACTAACTCTAACAATGTTTGATTCAGGTTCGTGAAACAGGAGAGTTGGAGCTGGAAGAGGAACTTTACTCAAAACTGATCTTCCTCTATCGGTCTCCAGAGACTATGATCAAATGGACCAGGGACATCCAGAGCTGAGACCAGAAAGATTAACTTGGCAGCAAACAGCCGTGTCCAGGGTCACACATGGACACAGATGCACCCTGACAGACATACTGTATGAAACAAGGCCTTTGGCTTCTTCAAAACACATAACACTACAGACTATTGAATGGAAGTGTGGGGGCCACGGCAGGCAGTGACTGCGTTTGCTGTTAATCACCTAGCACATACATCTGTTGTCGCATCTGCCTCTGTACAGTCTGTACAGTCACACAAAGTCATCTGGATGTGGCCATTAGTTTAGGAGCAGGGGTGCCCAACCCTAATCATTGAGAGCTACTGTCCTGCTGGTTTTCAACTCTCCCTCCTTTAGTTAATACTGATTACCTAGATAAGGTGCGTCCAGTCAATCAACAGCTAACTGTCACACCTGATTAAGGTAATCACCAGGGACAGTTAGAAAACTAGCAGGACGGTAGCTCTCGAGGACCAGGATTGAGCACCCCTGATTTAGAGTTTGGCTGGTTACTGGTCAAGCGAGACTCAGGGGACTGGTGTGGTCGATGTTGGTTGTTTTAGTGTGTAGATTAGTGTAGATGACAAAAAGCCTTTTCTCGGTCCTGCTGGACAGCAGGGTCCAAACATGAAAGCCCACTTACTGTAGCTCAGTTCAGTTCAAAGTGACTAACTGATTGGGAGTCTGGGTATTTACATGTCTCGTCTTACTCACACATCTCTATCTGATGACCCTCACATTACCTCAGTGAATCCACCAAGCTTCAATATCTGGGACACTCAGTAAGAGTTGACTGAGTCTTTCATCATAATAAGCACCTTTGGATTTACTGGTTGTTATATAGTAATGTTTTAATGTCTCCTTGTCTAAAAAAGCCCTGTTCCCAAAGCACAGAATAGTCATTTGTGGATCGATGGGCTGGACTCATCTCTCTGAGGTCATGTTCATGATAAAGTATGGTCTTAATTTTGTTACAAAGGAAATATTTTCAATTAAAAAAAATGTTGTGACGATATCACAGCTAGTCATAAATCACTGACAGGTTGAGGTCAAGTTATTAATGTGGTGGTTTAGAGTTAGAATGGCTGTGGCACCTACACACTGTTGGGTTGTACCAGCATTCCTCTGGCTGGTTAGTTCTTATTAGATGTTTAGTGTAATTTATTCATGGAATTGCAACTAAGCTTTAAATGTGAATCACTAAAGCACAATATTAAATTACCATAACGTGGATCTCATGTCTCAGTGTAATTTACATCTTAAATACCAATATTGGAAAAGAAATAGAAGATTTTAAGACTTAAAGGCAAGCATGAGTTACACCAGAGACCTTTCTACTCTACTATTTGCCTTGTTTTAATCAGTGAGTGAGGATGGATGTGTTGTTGTTGGTGTGTGGATCATTTAAAATACATTACAGTGCAATAAAACATTGAAAGAAGATTTTGAATATTAAAGAACTTTCATGCTGTGTTTTCTACTGACATGGTGTCAGGTACGCCATAGGACACACCCTCCACCAAACCTTGTGGATGACCTCAGCTGATGAGAGTGATAGTTTATGTATCATAAAGCCAACACCTAAATCTGTGACAACCCAGGACGCAGAATGGCAGTCTTCCACATTCTCTACATCCATCACCTCCTCCTAGCTATCGCATACAGACTGTGTCTGCTCCTCGACCACCTAAACTATACAAACCACAGACAAATAAACATCAAAACAGCTCCTCTTCCAAAACACAGTAACAATAAGTTTATTAAATGTGGTTTCATTAAGTCTCTGTTGTTAAGGATTTGTTCAGTGACCATCCGATCTCTCCATGCTCACACTAAGACAACTAAATTCTTGTAAAATAGATGAAGTGACTTCAATATTCATGTCAAGGACTGTCTCATCACTGAATTTATTCACTGCTGAACTCTTTTGGTCTTACTCAGCAGGTACATGTAAATGATGCCACTCACTGTTTTAGTCAGACCTACTGATGTACTAACTGTTGAATTGACTATAACAAACATAACAACAGCTGGAAACAACCTCCACTACAGCAGATGCTTGTGATGATGCTCTTGCCAGATTTAAGCATAATTCTATCATCTGTTGCCTCATTGTCTTGTAGCTGCACAGAGGACAACAGTCATCTTAATCTTATAATACAATACAGTATAATACAGTATAAACCGATAGATTGTCTGGTTGATGTTGCTGCAGTTAAGGCAGTACAATATTTCAGAAAAGGTCAGCTCCATGGTACAACTCAGATATCCAAGGTTAAAGCACAGGACCCCACAAATAAAAGTTTTGGAAGTGACAAGTTAAAAGTTTTTATAAATATAGAAAATGCCAATAAAACATTTAAATCTTAGTAGCAATGACCTAATAAATTGCTAAAAACTTAACCATTAAAGATAAAAGCAGATCCTGAAAGCTTCACAAGCAGCAACAAGCTAGTCCACTGACCGATGACTTTAAAGGGGTCATATGCAAAATCCACTTTTTAGACATTTTGGAGCGTTCCTATGACTCTATGGGTCACATATACACACACAGAGCATGGTAGAAATGCATTTCCTCCTTTTTTCACATTTTGAAAACGTAAATTTTCTCATCCAATGGAGAGAGACCTTGTCCTACTCTGAGACCGTTCCCCAGTTGTCGTCACAGTGGTAGGAAGTCTTGCCTGCAAATCCTGAACCACCACCCCCACAATGATCCTGAACCAAAAGTGGACTTCCGCCATTTCCCCCCTTTCACTCACTGTGAACAGACGAGCACGGCAGCGCCCAAGTCCTCCCATAGAAATAGTTCGGTTCTTGGGTGTTTTAACCAACACCAAAGTCTCTTCACTTTTGTAGTATATTTATGTATCATTGTCATATCATATCATTTACATTTACTTTTAGCAGTAAAGTTGATCCTTGCTTATGGGAGAAATACAGAGAGTAGAGGGGTTCACGTGTGTCCTCAGTGACTGGGGTTAGAGAGTTTGCTTAAACTGGGTTCACAGAGTCTGTGTTCGCAGAATCTGTTGTCTAACAATGGTTATCTGAGCTATTCAAAATGTCACACCGACCTGGGAAAGGAACTGAGAGGTTGAAGCTGGGCCAGAGGGATCTAGGAGCCGGACGGATAACACGGCCCAGCGCCAGGACTTTCCAAGTAGCCTTATTTGGACATGTGGAAAGACTTTAGGTGGTGGTTATAAGCAAGCGTTCACAGGCTGGGGTTTTCAGAGCGCTTCGCAGAGGGTCCGCTGGTAGCACACAGCGGACCTTTTCCGACCTCTCAGTTCTCTCTGCAGAGGAACAAGCAGGTGAATTCGGTCTCTGCCTCTCTTGCTATTACTCTTTTGTATTCATTATCTGATTGTTTTAATTTGCCATATAATAAACCTGTATGCTATTGATTTAAACTTCGAAGTTGAGTTCTTGTGAAACCTCTGCCGTGGTTGAAGAAAATACACAACACTTTACCAAGGGATCAACAAGTGAGGACTTTGTGGGTCACTTTTATTTTAAACGGACCGGTGCCAGAAACACTGCCTCAGCATTTATACGTATGTGCATTTCAAACGAGGGTGCGTACAATGCTGGATTTGTTTCACGGCTCCTGTTGGAAAAAAAGGATCTATTCCTACAGTCCGTCATCCACTCACTGAAGTAAGTACATGCTTGATATTTATAATGTTTTAAAATGTTAGTTTGTCCGTTTAAATGTAGTAACCTATGTGTGAGGCAAGTTAGTAGCTAGCTATGCTAATGGCTACAGCCAGTCGACCGAGCCTTTGTCCCCTTCAAATGTGCTCATGTGGGCTCCTGCAGCCACACACCTGTGTGTGAATTCTTATTCTGAATTCTTATCTGACTTAGTTCTTAGCACAGATAAAGTCATTGTAGTGGGAGAGTTTAACACTTATGTAGATGTTGACAGTAACTGTCTCAGCACTGCTTTTAACTCCTAATAGACACTAATGGTTTTACACAGCAGGTAAATGAACCCACTGATCGTTTTAACCATACCCTCGATCTTGTCCTGACATATGGGGTTGAAATTGATAATTTAATAGTTCTTCCCCAAAACCCTCGGTTATCTGACCATTTCTTATTAACTTTTGAATTTAGCATAATTGACCTTACAATAGCTGGAAACAAATATTACTATAGGAGATATTTATCTGACAACGCTGTTGCCAGATTCAAGCAGATGATTCCGTCATCTTTTGCCTCAATGTCTTGTAGATACACAGAGAACAGTCACCTTAATCCTTATGAACAGGTTGACTGTCTTGTAGATGATGCTGCAGCTTCTCTACGTACAATGTTAGACACAGTGGCTCCTCTGAAGAAGAAGACAGTGAATCAGAGGAGGTTAGCTCCAGGGTATAACTCAGAGATCCGCAGCCTAAAGCACAGCACCAGACAACTAGAAAGACAGTGGCGTTCCAACAAAATAAATGTAAATTGCATTGCATGGAAGAACAGTCTAATAATATATAAAAAAGCACTTTGTGCTACTAGAAAAACATATTATTCCTCCCTAATTGAGGAAAACAAGAACAACCCAAGGTTTCTTTTCAGCACTGTAGCCAGGCTGACTAAGAGTCATAGCTGTGTTGAGTCTACTATCCCCTGACTTAATGACTTTATGAACTACTTTACTAATAAAATTATCACCATTAGAAAAAACATTCAGCAGCGACTTCTTCCAAATGACAGAAAGCACTGTCTAGATCCATCAACTTTAAATTTACCAAATCCTCTGTCTTACCTAGACAGCTTCTTCCCCATAACTCATATGGAGTTAACCTCAATAATCAACTCTTCCAAGTCGTCCACTTGTCTTTTAGATCCAATCCCAACCAGATTACTCAAAGAAGTTCTACCTTCATCAGCTCATCCATATTAACTCAACCAATCTTTACATTTAGGCTATGTACCACAGGCTGTTAAGGTGGCTGTGGTCAAATCTCCATTGAAAAAACCAACCCTGGACCCTGGAGAACTAACCAACTATAGGCCCATTTCAAATTTACCCTTTATTTCCAAGATTCTTGAAAAAATCGTGCCTAAACAATTATCTGACCACCTGAGTGGGAATAACCTGTACGACGATTTTCAGTCAGCATTTAGAACATTTAGGATTTAAAACATCATAGCACAGAAACAGCTCTGGTTAGAATCACTAATGATCTTCTATTAGCTTCAGACAATGGTCTAGTTTCTGTCCTTGTCCTGTTAGATCTTAGTGCTGCATTTGATACAATTGATCATAACATTCTATTACAGAGATTAGAACATAGAATCGGGATTAATGGAACAGCATTGGGATGGTTTAAATCCTATTTGTTGAACAGATTCCAGTTTGTTCATGTTAATGAGAAATTCTCCACATGCACAAGGGTTAGCTATGGAGTACCACAGGGTTCTATGTTTGGTCCAATTCAGTTTAGCCTATACATGTCTCTAGGTGAGATTATTAGAAAGCATTCTATTAATTTTCATTTTTACGCAGATGATACTCAGCTATATATGTCCTTGGAACCAAATGAAACAGATCAACTAGTTGTTGGGTCTGAAAATACCACAACAGCACTGATACACACAGAGACGAGAACAATATAGCACACTGAGAGCCAACCAGAGATTTTACTTGGCCAAGGGGAGTTCGCCTGAGATCTTAGCGTTGTAAGCGCTTCACTCAGAGACCAACCAACTCCAACGAACTTCCCCAAAGCACAACATTTTATTGAAGCTTGTACACGCCTCCATCATCACATCCTCACATCATTGCTGAACATGCAGAAACACACACACATTAGGCATAGCAGTACTCCTCCAACCCCTCTTGTGGTTTTGAACCCCTACGCCTGCGTAGGAGCACAGAGCAAATGGCAAATGTGACAAAATTGTTCTTCGTATTTGACAATACTTGAAAACCTGTGGTTAGAAGTCTGTGCACCTGTCAATGGGGTTATAAGGCACAGCAAATGCAAACCATAAATGGAAAATGTAACAAAGGTAAATAATACATAAAAAGATAAATGAATATAAATGAAATGAATATAAATGAAATGGATGAATGATTATATGGGTTAAATGATATATAATAAACACCAAAGATAAATGAGATTAATAATAGATGAAAATATATTTTCTCCAACACTAGTCAAAATTCAGGGTTGTTTAAAAGACATCAAATCCTGGATATCCCAAAACTTCCTTCAACTAAATTCAGATAAAACTGAAATTCTTATTGTTGAGTCTAAAAGTCTGAGAGAGGCACTATTGAGTCAGATAGCCACCCTGGATGGCATAATAGTAGCTTCAGATTCTACTGTGAGGAACCTTGGTGTCATCTTTGACCAGGATCTCTCTTTTACATCATACATTAAACTAATATCTCCAGAGTGGATTGGGCAGCAGTCGAAGGCGGGAGCCTAGGCGCCCCAATCCCTGGATAACCAATCTAGCTATTGGGACATGGAATGTCACGTCACTGGGGGGAAAGGAGCCTGAGCTTGTGCAGGAGGTCGAGCGGTACCGGCTAGAAATAGTCGGGCTCACCTCCACACACAGCCTGGGCTCTGGAACCCAACTCCTTGAGAGGGGCTGGACCCTTTTCTACTCTGGAGTTGCCTGCGGTGAGAGGCAGCGGGCTGGTGTGGGCTTGCTCATAGCTCCCCAGCTTAGTCGCCATGTGTTGGAGTTTTCCCCGGTGGACGAGAGGGTCGCTTCCCTGCGCCTTCGGGTGGGGGATAGGTCACTCACCGTCATTTGTGCTTACGGGCCAAATGGCAGTGTGGAGTACCCGGCCTTCTTGGGGTCCCTGGAGGGAGTGTTGGAAAGCGCTCCAACTGGGGACCCCATCGTTCTTCTGGGAGATTTCAATGCCCATGTAGGTAATGACAGTGATACCTGGAGAGGCGTGATTGGGAGGAACGGCCTCCCTGATCTGAACCCAAATGGTGTTATGTTATTGGACTTCTGTGCTAGGCACAGTTTGGCCATAACAAACACCATGTTCGAACATAAGGGCGTCCATCTGTGCACATGGCACCAGGACACCCTAGGCCGGAGGTCGATAATAGACTTTGTAGTCGTTTCACCTGACCTTCGGCCATATGTTTTGGACACTCGGCTGAAGAGAGGGGCTGAGCTGTCAACTGATCACCACCTGGTGGTGAGTAGGATCCGCTGGCAGAGAAGGAGGCTGGAACGACTTGGCAGGCCCAAACGTATTGTGAGGGTCTGTTGGGAACGCCTGGCTGAACCCTCTGTCAGACGGACCTTTAACTCACACCTCCGGGAGAGCTTCGACCAGATTCCGAGGGAGGTGGGAGACATAGAGTCCGAGTGGACCATGTTCTCCATCTCCATCGTCAACGCGGCCGTTCTGAGCTGTGGACGCAGGGTCTCCGGTACCTGTCGTGGTGGTAATCCCCGAACCCGGTGGTGGACGCCGGAGGTAAGGGACGCCATCCAGCTGAAGAAGGAGTCCTACCAGGTATGGTTGACCTGTAGGACTCCTGAGGCAGCTGATGGGTACCGGCAGGCCAAGCGTGCTGCAGCCCGTGCCATTGCGGAGGCAAAAACTCGGGCTTGGGAGGAGTTCGGGGAGGCCATGGAGGAGGACTATCGCTCGGCCTCAAAGAGATTCTGGCAAACCGTTCGGCGCCTCAGGAGGGGGAAGCAGTTCTTTACCAACTCTGTTTTCAGTGGAGGTGGGGAGCTGTTGACCTCAACTGGGGATGTTAACGGACGGTGGAAGGAGTACTTTGAGGATCTCCTCAACCCCTCCGACATGCCTTCTGCTGAGGAAGCAGAGGCAGGGGACTCAGAGGCGGACTCGCCCATCACCCAGGCTGAGGTCACCGAGGTAGTTAGTAAGCTCCTTGGTGGCAGAGCAGCGGGGGTGGATGAGATCCGTCCTGAGTACCTCAAGTCTCTGGATGTTGTGGGGCTGTCTTGGGTGACACGCCTCTGCAACATCGCGTGGAGGAGGGGGACAGTTCCTCTGGACTGGACAACCGGGATGGTTGTCCCTCTTTACAAAAAGGGGGACAGGAGAGTGTGTTCCAACTATAGGGGGATCACACTTCTCAGCCTCCCTGGGAAAGTCTATGCCAGGGTAGTGGAGAGGAGAATTCTGCCGATAGTCGAACCTCGGATACAGGAGGAACAATGTGGTTTTCGGCCTGGTCGTGGAACGCTGGACCAGCTTTATACCCTCAGCAGGGTGCTTGAGGGTTTGTGGGAGTTTGCCCAACCAGTCTACATGTGCTTTGTGGATCTGGAGAAGGCATTCGACCGCGTCCCTCGTGACATCCTGTGGGGGGTGCTCTGGAGTCCAGGGCCCTTTGCTAAGGGCTGTTCGGTCTTTGTACAACCGGAGCAGGAGCTTGGTTCGCATTGCCAGCAATAAGTCAGACCTGTTCCCGGTGCATGTTGGACTTCGGCAGGGCTGCCCTTTGTCACCGGTTCTGTTCATTATTTTTATAGACAGAATTTCTAGGCACAGCCAGGGACCGGAGGGGGTCTGGTTTGGGGACCACAGGATAGCATCTCTGCTTTTTGTAGATGATGTTGTCCTGTTGGCTTCATCAGGCCATGACCTCCGGCGTGCGCTGGGGCGGTTTGCAGCTGAGTGTGGAGCGGCTGGGATGAGAATCAGTTCCTCCAAATCTGAGGCCATGGTTCTCGACCGGAAAAAGGTGGTTTGCTCTCTCCAGGTTGGAGGAGAGTTCCTGCCTCAAGTGGAGGAGTTTAAGTATCTTGGGGTCTTGTTCACGAGTGAGGGAAGAAAGGAGCGTGAGATTGACAGACAGATTGGTGCGGCGGCTGCAGTAATGTGGTCGGTGTATCGGTCCGTCGTGGTGAAGAGGGAGCTGAGCCGAAAGGCAAAGCTCTCAATTTACCGGTCAATCTACGTTCCTACCCTCACCTATGGTCATGAGCTTTGGGTCATGATCGAAAGGGCGAGGTCACGGATACAAGCGGCTGAAATGAGCTTCCTACGCAGGGTGGCTGGGCGGTCCCTTAGAGATAAGGTGAGGAGCTCTGTCACCCGGGAGGAGCTCGGAGTAGAGTCGCTGCTCCTCCACATCGAGAGGAGCCAGTTGAGGTGGCTTGGGCATCTAGTTCGGATGCCTCCTGGACGCCTCCCTGGGGAGGTGTTCCGGGCATGTCCCATCGGAGGCCCCAAGGAAGACCCAGGACTCGCTGGAGAGACTACGTCTCTCGGCTGGCCTGGGAACGTCTTGGGGTCCCACCGGAAGAGCTGGAGGAAGTGTCCGGGGAGAGGGAAGTCTGGAACTCTCTGCTTAGACTGCTGCCCCCGTGACCCGGCCCCGGATAAGCGGATGAAAATGGATGGATGGATGGATATCTCCAGAACCGCCTACTTTCATCTTAGAAATATAGCTAAAATCAGAAGCATCCTCTCTCAGAGCGATGCAGAGAAACTGATCCATGCATTTGTTACCTCTAGGCTGGACTACTGTAACTCCTTACTCCTAACAGCTCCTTAAAAAGCCTACAGCTTATTCAAAATGCTGCAGCCAGAGTTCTGACAGGACTTAGAAAGAGAGATCACATTTTTTCTACATTAGCTTCTCTGCACTGGCTGCCTGTAAAATGTAGGATAGAATTTAAAATTCTCCTACTCACCTACAAAGTACTCAATGATAAAGCTCCTTCTTAAAGACCTCATACAGTAGTTCCTTATGCTCCCAGCAGCTTTGTTCTCAGAGCGCTGGGCTACTTGTGGTTCCTAGAGTGTTTAAATGTACAACGGGAGGCAGAGCTTTTAGCTACCAAGCTCCTCCCCTTTAGAACCAGCTCCCTCTTCAGGTTTGAGAAGCTGACACACTCTCCACCTTTAAGATTAGGATTAAAACCTTCCTTTTTGATAAAGCTTATAGTTAGAGATGGTTCAGGTTACTGGCAATGATTGTTAGTCACAGGAACCAACTCTTAGTTAAGCTGCAATAGACATAGACTGCTGGGGGACTTAATTTATACACTGAGCTCCTATGTTTTTCTTCTACCTCTTCTGTCCAAAAACCTCCCATCATTGTTCTATGTTCAACTAACCTGGTCTCTTTCTCTCCAGTAGTTGTGCTCTCTCCCGCTCTCTCTCTCTCTCTTTCTCTCTCTCTTCTCCACTCTGTCCTCACCTACAGGTATCATTGGACTCAAAGTTTGGTGTCTGTGATGGGCAGCTGTGGATCCACCCATCCTGCCTGCATCCAGTCCCTGGTCCTACCATCCTGCCTGTGCTCTGTTGTTGCTTGTTGTTGCTTGTTGTTGCTGTGCTTTTCTCTCTCTCTCTATCCTCTCACCCCAACCGGTCGAGGCAGATGGCCGCCCACATCCAGCCTGGTTCTGCAGGAGGTTTTTTCCTGGTTAGAGAGGAGGTTTTTCCTCTCCACTGTTGCTGTCAAATTAAATGCTTGCTGTATGTGGGATTTGTCGGGTTTAGTTGTGTGAGGTCTTAAACCTTACTTTGTAAAGTGCCTTGAGATAACTTTGTTGTGATTTGGTGCTATATATATAAAATTGAATTGAATTGAAAATTTGAATGTGTTGGTCAATGACATAGTGAGAGTCGGAAGTGTGTCTCTGGTCTACTCCTTGAGTTGTGACTATGATTTTCCTTGTGAGGGTGATTGTAATGGGAAAATTGTACTTTAATGCTTCTTGTGTTCATTTCTGACTCTGTATAGCAACCATGCATTCTGTACTTGTTGATTAGACCCAGAACTGAACATTCTTAGACAAACAGTCTATCTTCCTCTCAAGGTTCTGTCGCACATTAAGTGCTGACATCTAATGTTGTGTTTGACTGACCGATGTCTGCCTTTTACCCCTGGTCTCTGGATTCTTTCTATCCAATGCCTCACCAGACCCAAGGCTGTAAACCTTGTGTATTCCCTGTGTAATGTAAACATCTTCACCCACAGTGTGATAAGGAGATTCCACCAGGTCCCGGGAGAAGGCTTAAAAGACAGAGACAACCTCAGAACGCGGTGATCTTTGCAATATACCTCCGTGGTGTATGTTCAGATCTCCCCAGCTGGCTTTTTGATTTGCTTTCCTCATTATTTGTTATTTTCTTTATTATTTCAATAAATCGCAAAAAGGACAACTCTATCTCATCTGCCTTTATTCCAAAAATTTCCAGCACAGAAATTGGCGTCTACGAACAGGATCCCGCGGCAGGTCGTCTGGACGGCGTGATCAGGGACGGCGGTACTGAGGACTAGGTTCGCTCAGCCTCCAAACCTCTACAGCTGTTCTGAGTGGGAGGACTGCTCGCCCGTCTGGATCGCCTCTGACGAGATCCAACAAACTCAAAATCCAACCTCTACCTCGGCCCGGTGAGAGAGATTCCGTTTTGTTGCGACTTGTTGAAGGAAAAAAAAAGAAAAAAAAAGAAAACGGGTCTGAAATTCGTTTCAGGTATTCGGGTTTACTTGGCTCTGATCATTTGGTTTAGGGAAAGTAAGGCAAATAACAATTAATTCTAAAACATCCCCAACTAGACTAAAACAAACAATGACAAAAGCTCCTAATGTTTTTTACATCTGGGCCGCTCTTATTTTATCGGGGTTTTAACAGTGCTATTGGTATTTTGGTTTATTTAGTTATTTTCTTTATTTTTTCCAAAGCATTGTTTTCTGGTTTTGTACTTGTTTGTTTTATTTGTTTTTTTCTCTCATGCATGGTGTGGTTTTGGTTTTTGATATTTGTTTTCCCATGCATGGTGTGGTTTGAAATTATTGGATTTAATTTTTCTAGTGGTCATTGCCTGTTTTTAAAGTACTATTTTAGTCATTGATTTTATCGCTGGCGAATGATTTTCAATTGTGCAATAAAATCTATTATTTTAAATCACTTTAAATCATTTTCTTTTAAATTTTCTAACCCCTGGTGATCTTCTCTTTCCGACGGGCCTACACCGCCCTGTCACATTTTTGGCATAGATGGCAGGATCACCAGTTTAAAGGGTTGGATTTTTGTTTTTAGAATTTGGTTTTTATGTTTTAACTTTGCATATAGCAAATTTTAGTGGTAGAGTGGCGGCAGCAGCGGCGGCGTTGAAATCTTTTTTTACTAACTTGTTGGTGCGAGTTCTTATTTCCTATCCAGTTTCCCTAGCTCTACATGGCGGAGGGGGTGCAGCAGTTAAAGGACTTGATCCTACAGCTAAAAGCTGATAATGAACGTCTACGGCAAGAGAATGCTGCAGGTACAAGTGCCAGCGGGGCTGCTTTTTCCTCGTTCGTTACCTCTGGCAGTTCATCTACGGCTTCCGCTGTAACGGAGCGGCTGGTCATCATTCCTAGGGGACCGTAAGTGCCCCACATTCAGCGGTAGGTCGGGTTTGGGGGTGGCCGAGTGGATCGATGAGGTTGAAGCGCGCATGCGTCCCCGACACTTATCAGTTGCTGACCGGGCTCTCTTCATTTTTGATCACTTAGACGGGGAAGCCAGGGAGGAAATTAGGTTTCACTCTAGTTCTGTACGGAGGGATCCAGTGCAGGTTCTTGCTATTTTAAAAGAACTGTATGGCTGTACTCAGTCCTATATTGCCTTGCTGCAGCGCTTCTTCTCTCGGCAGCTGCTCGAAGATGAGACCTTGCAAGAGTTTTCTCTTGCTCTCATGGCGTTGATGGTGAAAGTCAAACAACAGGCTCCCGACGAGGTGCCTAATTCTGAGGTGCTGCTTCGAGACCAATTTATTGAGCACGTTCTAGATGGTTCCCTTTGCCATACACTTAGGCAAGAGGTTCGTCAAAACCCTAATATTTCTTTGCTGGAGCTTCGGGTAGAAGCTATGAGATGGGAAAGGGAGGGTTCGTCGACGCGGGCTCGCAGTGCATCTGTACCCTCGGCCTATGGTCTGCAGTGTAGCGTGCAAAGCGGTGTTCCTGCTTGGGTATTGGCTCGCTCACCGGAGCCGACCTTGGGGGAAGTACTGAATTTGATGAAGCTCCAACAAGAACAGTTAAATCAGCTCACTCAGACTGTGGCGCTGCTGCAGGCCCCACGGCAACAACATAAGAACGTGCGGGCTAGCCCGGTAATTTGTCGGCGGTGCCAGCGGCCTGGGCACTTTGCGAGGGATTGTGTTAATGAGTGTGCTTACCCTCCACCGCGTCCACCTGTAGCCACTAGCTCGAGTTTAATTGACAGGAGCACCTCAGGCGGAAAACTAGAACCCACTGAGTTGTTGAGCCGCAATTCAGGTGGGGGGCCTTCAGGCTCCTCGGTAGGTGTAGGGGTGGTGCGTGTGCCAGGTGGCACTTTGAAACTGGTGGCAGCTACATGCCCTGAGCAGTTGGTCAGGGCGTGCTAACAGGAATGCAGATGCCCTCTCGAGGCAATACACTACAAAGACAGAGATCCTTTCCACTGTCCTACCTGGCACATCTGTACTACCTGAGCTACAAGAGAGTCTTCTTCCTGTTGCAGGTGTATCAGCTAGCCAGGCTCTGGTATGTGCTCTCCCTTCTCACTGACCTTCCGATATCCGTTCTTTGCAGGAGAATGACCCTGTCCTGAAAGAAGTCCTCCCCTACTGGCACCGGGGGGTCAGACCCACTCACTTGGAGCGACAAGATCTGTCTAAGTTGGCACTGGTTTTGTTGCGTCAGTGGGATCGCTTAGTGGAGAAGGACGGAGTTTTATTCCGAGTCCATCGGCCCGATGGGGGGGAGGAGGTCCTCCAGTTGCTCTTGCCGGCTGCTCTTAAGCAGGAGACTTTGAGTCAGCTCCACCAGCAGCACGGTCATCAGGGCAGAGAGCGCACTACAGAGTTGGTTCGGCAGCGATGCTATTGGCCAGGTATGTTCGCAGAGATTCGAGACTGGGTTCAGAGCTGTAAGCAGGGCCAGGTTGCTAAGGATGCTGGTGATGCACCTCATAGTTACATGGGTCATCTGCTTGCCTCCCAGCCTAATGAAATTCTGGCCATTGATTTTACGCTGCTTGAACCTTCTCGGGGAGGGTTTGAGAATGTTTTGGTGATGACAGATTTATTTACAAAATTTACAGTGGCGGTTCCCACCCGGGACTAAAGAGCCTGTACTGTAGCCCAGGTGCTGGTTTTAGAGTGATTTTATAAGTTCGGCGTGCCCAGCCGACTACATTCAGATCAGGGTCGGAGTTTTGAGAGCGCCCTAATTGGACAACTCTGTTTACTGTATGGGGTGGGCAGATCCTGCAGTACTCCTTATTACCCGGCTGGCAATGGGCAGTGTGAGCGCTTTAACCGAACACTGCATAACCTCCTGCAGACCTTGCCGCCATCACAAAAGCATGACTGGGTTTCCTGTCTACCACAGGTGCTGTTTTGTTATAATACCACACCCCATCAAAATACTGGAGAATCTCCATACTATTTGATGTTTGGACAGGAACCAAAGCTCCCTATCGATTTCCTGTTGGGGCGTGTGGAGGAACCCCTGCCCGGGGAGGTGCAGAGTTGGGTGGCAGAGCACCAGGAAAGAGTGAGGATCGCTTTTAGCTGCGCTCGGGAGAGGCTGTTGGATGCTGCAGCCCGACGAAAGGAGAGACATGACCAGCGAGTGAGTGTCCAGCCCCTGTTAGTCGGTCAGTTGGTTTATGTGAGGGACTGTGGGGCGCGGGGACGTCACAAGATCAAGGATTTGTGGAGCTCTGTGGTGTACAAGGTAGTTAAGGCCCCAACGGAGGGTGGGGCAGTGTACAGCGTAGCGCCGGTAGACGAGCCGCATAAAGTAAAGAACGTTCATAGGGACATGCTGAAGGGTGTAGTCCAGCATGCGGAGGCGGTTTCTCAGTCACCTGAGCCATCGTCACCTGTAGAGTCCCGATTGGATGAGTCCACAAGCAGTGAGTTTGTGGTCCTGGTTCCTGAAGTCCAGCAGCCAGTGAACAACACAGAAGTTACAGGTACTGACCACACTGTTGGGGTGCCCCCACTCGCAGGGTCAATTCCGGAGCCAGGTTCTTTGGGCCCCTTAAGTCCTCGCCACGGGTTGTCCTTGGGTTCTGACCAGATTGGTCCCCAGCCACCAGTACTTCGCCATACCCCCCGGTCCACAGCGGGCTATCACCCCAACATTCACCATCTTCCCCAGCCTGCGTGTCGACAGGAGATTGGATTAGCTAGTAGGCCGGCAGAATCGAATGCTATTTTGCAATCTGCTCTTTTTAAGCCTTGGTCATGACGGTTGGCTTGTCTATCGTCGGGGCGACGATGCAAAACATGGGGGAAGATGTGACGGTCCTCCTCGTCCACTCACCTGAGTGACGGACGGAGACGATTGGTGGAGGTGGTGGGGGCGTGGTGAGAGCCTGGCTAAATGCAGGTGCGTCTAAGCGCCAGTTCTGTCTTGCCACTTACAACGCACGTAGCAGTGAGGCGTCTGTGTGGGTGTGTGTGCCGAGAGAGGAACAGCTGGTAGGTAGGGCGGTTAGGTTGGACCTGCATGGGATCCCTTTTATGTGCAGCGCTTACGAGCGATTGTGTTTTAGAACCGGCTCTTACCTGGACCATTGATCGAGAGTGAGGTGGGACTGACAGAAGTTGGTGTCGCGGTAGGTGCACATCAGCTTTTAGTCCCTCAGCTGCTTTTGGCCCGTCTTTCTGTGTTAATACTTTTTTAAAAGTGCCAGCAGGTCGGGGTGACGCACCATCGCTGGCGCTTGTTGGCCGCAAGGAGGACGGAGTGGATTGGGCTGAGTGCTGATCACAGCATATTGTGGTCAGCTGATTCGACCTCCTCAGCGTCATCGCTGCTGCCGCTCGACGGTGTCGATGCGGCTTCTTTGTTTTAACAATTTCAACTGCTGCTCCCACACGACTGTGTCGATGCGGCTTTGCGGGTTTTAATAACTTTGACTCCTGCTGTTTTTTACATCTGGGCCGCTCTTATTTTATCGGGGTTTTAACAGTGCTATTGGTATTTTGGTTTATTTAGTTATTTTCTTTATTTTTTCCAAAGCATTGTTTTCTGGTTTTGTACTTGTTTGTTTTTTTTGTTTTGTTCTCTCATGCATGGTGTGGTTTTGGTTTTTGATATTTGTTTTCCCATGCATGGTGTGGTTTGAAATTATTGGATTTAATTTTTCTAGTGGTCATTGCCTGTTTTTAAAGTACTATTTTAGTCATTGATTTTATCGCTGGCGAATGATTTTAAATTGTGCAATAAAATCTATTATTTTAAATCACCTTTTTCTTTTAAATTTTCTGACCCCTGGTGATCTTCTCTTTCCGACGGGCCTACACCGCCCTGTCACATGTAGTTTAGGTATTTCACTGATTTCCACTCCGGAGGGACGGCAGGTCACAACCACAGACAATGTAAATAATTTTTCCTTTGTTTGTGTTAATTTCAGCTCAGAGCCGCTGCTCTACTCTTATCAGTGGCTGCTGAAGGGAGAGGCTGTAACTGAGGCCCTCATACAGGCTGCTCGACAGCTTGTTTCCCCACAAAATACGACCTTTGGAGACGCATCTGACCTGTCTTGTACAGCACATGTGTCCACTGGTCCTGATGAGAAGTTTGAAAAATCATGGTTACGCACACATGTGGACAAACTGACCTCAACCTCGCTATTCTGGGATAAACATAGGTCTGCGCTTGTGATTTCTCTCACTAATGAACAAGAGAGATTTGTTGATGCTTATTCTACAGATCCACATGTCCTTCTGTCAAAACATGACGGAGACAGATGGCAGGACTTGGGTCCTTTCGTGGACAGATGTCAACGGGAAGGAGACTGGCAAACGACTTCCGACCCGAATGTGATGTATTCACCTACTTTGCATGCTTACAAAAAACTTTTTCAGTCTAACTTTCATGAGCAGTGTACAGTGCACTTGGTACCTCAACATTCCACACACACTCCACACCATGTGTTTTTGTCGTAGGACGCTCTGTAGCCTATCCAGCCTTACAGGAAGTTCCAGCTTCCCTGTGGGCCACACACAAATATGATGTAGGTTTGATCAAAGGGTGTGACCCAGTGGTCATCACGCCAAAATCTGACTACAGACCATGCAAACAGCAATACCCTTTAAAGAGAGAAGCAATTGAAGGAATAACACCGGTGTTTAACTCTCTTTTGAAAGCAGGAGTCGTCGTCCCATGTGACAACTCTCCAGTGAGGACTCCACTCTTCCCAGTTAAGAAAATCAGAGACAAAGGACAGCCAACAGAATGGAGGTTTGTCCAGGATCTGCAGGCAGTAAATGGGGCGGTCCAACCATGCGCGCCTACGGTACCGAACCCCTACACCATTCTTTCTCAGGTTCCGCTCAAGGCAAAATTTTTTTCAGTAATTGATTGCCAATGCTTGTTTCAGCATGCCCGTCCACAAAGACAGTCAATTCTGGTTTGCTTTTGAATTTAACGGAAAGTCATACACCTTTACCAGACTGTGTCAGGGGTATTCAGAAAGCCCTACAATCTACAACATGGCACTGAAAGACAGCCTGGATGATCTTGTCTTGTCCCCAGGCACCGCCCTACTGCAGTACGCTGACGACTTGATGATCTGCAGCGAGGATCAGGAAACTTGCACAGCAGACACGATGGCCACAAAGCAAGTCTGTCTAAATTACAGTTCGTTCAGACTGAAGTTACCTTCCTAGGTCACATCATCACCGCTGAAGGGAAATCCATTTCACCTAAAAGAGGCTGAACAGGCGTTCACCGACCTCAAACTAGCCCTTCAGTCGGCTCCTACTTTGGGTCTGCCTGACCCTACGCGACCTTTCACTCAAACAGTGGATGAGAAATCAGGTTGTATGATCTCTGTCCTTCTACAGGATCACAGAGGGCGTCCACGCCCTGTAGCCTATTTCTCTGCTAAGCTTGACCCAGTCGCTGCGGGGCTCCCACGATGCCTCCGAGCAGTGGCTGCGGCAGAGAAAGCCGTGCTGGCATCACGTGACATTGTTGGCTATTCTGATGTCACCCTGCTGGTTCCTCATGCCGTGTCTTTGATCTAAAGGTGTGAGCCAAGTGCCGCCTGAAGCTGCACCAGTGAATCACACTATCAGACCATAAATCTGCACAGACGCTCCTGAGAAAACACACACACGAGCAGCCTTAAGTTGCCGACGCTGGACGACGTGTAGACTCTTTACATCACGGGGAGTGACAGTGACTCAGACGACATTGGGAGGAAACCTGGCAGTGATAACGAATCCCAAGTGTCTCTGTGATCAGCTGATCACAACCTGAAGAACTCCAACACACTGGCAATACATCAACACACAGGTTGGAAACAATCTAACACTACTGTTCAACAGGAAGAAGCAGATTGTTACAAGACATCAATTGTAACCTTGTTTTGTTAAACTTCATTTTATGTTACTTGGATTATTGCCTTTATCATATGATGTTTCCATGTAACTTCGCACACTACTTTTGAATGAGAAACTACTTTTCACAACAACAACACTGAGTTTAAATATCCTGAAGTTGATTTGGTGTTTAATTTGCTCACAATCACTTTATTCACTGCTACAATTAGTTTTTATCCTTCATCTACAGATGAAAGACAACACGAGCGGAAATATGCATCATCATTCTGGTTTAATCCCTGATTCTTGTATTCATTCTAGACCCAAATCTACAATTAAAGATCTGAAAGTTATCCCACTGGTAGGAGGTTTCATTATATGTGCGACCTTAGCAACACTCTTGTATCAAATGACACAATGTTCAGAAACCCCAACTCTAATTCACGTAATGACTTTCACAATGGTCTTAGGCTATCCGATCACAAAATATAATCTGATGATGATACAATTATTGACTTATTTTCTTCACATGCTTATACAGAGGTTATTCTTGTATAACTACCCACCAAAACAGCTCCCAACCTTTTATGCCTAAGTTACTTGCATTTAATGTGAAGATGTATTTTTGAATCTTGATGAGTTAATACACTCACTGTTTCATTTGCAAGGGCCATTATTATTTCAAAATGCAATGTTTGAAAATTATTATTATTTTAGTGTTTGATTAATGTGTAATCAAAAGGGGGGAATGTAATGGAAAAAGTTTGCCTTTGTGCTATTTCTTATCCAACACAGTCGACATGTGCTGGTTAGGTGCAATACTGAACTGAACATTCTTACACAAACAACTAATCTCTTGTGCTGTCGTACATGAAGTCTAAACCTCTAATGTTCCATTTGACTGACTAATAGTTTATGATATATGTTTGTCTTTTACACCCGGACTCTGGCTCCTTCCTATCTGACTCCCCACCAGACCCAAGGCTGTTAAAGCGAATGCATCTTGTCTTGGAAGCTCGGTGTTCCTTCCTTTGGATAACAAGACATGACGATGCAGAAGTGAGAAAGCAAACATTCTCACTCACAGCGAGATAAGGTGGCGCAAACAATTCCATTGCTGCAGAGAGACATTCCACCAGAGCCAGAGAAAGGGGTTAAAAGGCAGAAGCAACTTGAGGATCGTGGGCTCTTTGCATCACACCTTCGTGGTGTGTGCACTGATCTCCCGAGCTGGTTTTTGGTTTGTTGATGTGCACGATCAACATCCATGCTTTTTATTTGCTTTCCCCATTATTTTTATTTTCTCTATCCATCCATCCATTTTCATCCGCTTATCCGGGGCCAGGTCACGGGGCAGCAGTCTAAGCAGAGAGTTCCAGACTTCCCTCTCCCCGGACACTTCCTCCAGCTCTTCCGGTGGGACCCCAAGACGTTCCCAGGTCAGCCGAGAGACGTAGTCTCTCCAGCGAGTCCTGGGTCTTCCTCGGGGCCTTCTACCTTTTCTTTATTATTTCAATAAATCGCACAAAAGAACAACTCTCTCATCTGCTTCTTTGTGGAAAATTTCCACCACAGCTATGAGAGAAGCGCGATCCTGTGAAAGAACGCGAGACTCTGCGAGAACAGCCTGAGAAATTCAACAAGGCGCCACACCGGTAGTAAACAACAGCGCAACAAACTATCCGCCAATTTAAATAAATAAATAACTTCCTCATTCTATGGAAAACAATCAACCATCTTACCATTCTGGATAACACCGAAGAAAGTTTTGAGTACATCGACGAGTGCTTTGAGCGTCTGGTAATGGGGAAAAAGGACACGGCTACAAACAAAAGATCCGGTCTGTCTGACTCACCTGAGACATCTGGAGCTAGCTCACGGACATCCTGGAGTCCATAGAAAAAAAAAAAATCAAGCTTCGACGCACGTCTGGCGCTAGTGGAACTCCTCCACAAAGAGTTTATGGCCCTCCGCGACTCCCTGGAATTCAGCCAGCAGCAGGTGATTTCTCTCGCCACCGAGAACGAGGCCCTGAAGGGAACGGTGCAGTCCCTGACGGAGGATGTGGCTCAGCTTGCAGCCAAAAATAAAAAAATAAAAGAAGGCATCATTGATCTGCAGGCCCGCAGCATGAGGGACAACCTGGTGTTCTCGGGGATTCCAGAACAGGCGGAGGAAAACACGGAAACCACCGTTAAAAACTTCCTTAAACAACAGATGAAGATTCCAGCGGACGCAGTGGACAAGATGGCGTTTCACCGTTCCCACAGACTCAGAGTAAGACGACCGGGTGGCCAGCCCCCATTCATGACTTTAAGCAGAAGGAACTGGAGCCGAGGCAGACAGCTAAAGGAAACCGACTACAGCATCAACAACCTGTTCCCCAAGGAGATCCTCGCCCGTCGCCGCCGCCGACTTTTCCCCATCCATAAAAAGTTCATGGCAGACGGCTGCAGGGCTGTCATCAGCGTCGACAAACTGTACGTCAATGGAGAGCTCTACCGGGACCGGGAAGCAACTCCGTGGCTCTACTAGCAGGTGGTATGTAAAAAAATGGTTTAATATAAAAGGTTTGTTAAAAACAATAATAGATGGCATGCCACTGTTATAACTTTACATCCAATATTCAAACTCGTTCCCTCGCAGATCTTTCATGTAAATGTTTTTTTGTCATTCTAATGTCACTCACTCACTCACTTTGCAAAGTGCTCATCAAGCTTAAAACTAACTTTCCTTTAGTCCTCCAGCAGCCACACACAAACATCTACTGCACAGGGGAAACACGTGCACATACATAGATAACATGCAACTCAGAATACACAGGTACTTAAGGTTAGCCACTCACCTAAAGTCTGTCACACTACATACACACAAGACTAGTGATCCTCAGCAATCAGGTAAGATATGACACCACTGAAGATTGTCACTTGGAATGTGTGGAATCAATAAGAAGGAGAAACGATTTAAAATATTTAATCATCTAAAAACTCTACAAGAAGACATTTCTTTACTACAGGAAACTCATATTCCCATAACTATAGATTATACTCCGGCATCAAAAGAGTTCCCACATGCTTACTTAGACGGTTACAATTCTAAACAAAGAGGGGTCGCCATCCTGAAAAATAAACTTTACTCATAACGATACCATTGTAGATCCAGAAGGGAGATATATAATCATTAATATCTTGATAGGAAACATTGAATATTGCATAGCTAATGTGTATGGTCACAAAGCTCTTCAGGAAATGCCCAACAAAAAAGCTCCAGGACCAGATTGATTCCCAACTGAATTTTATAAGGGGTTCTGGTCCATGCTGGCAACCAGCTTTTACAAAATGGTAGTTGAAAATAAACAGCATTAATTACACACAAATATGAATTCTGCCTTCATTAGCCTGCTCCAAAAACCAGGAAAAGACCCTACACTAATAAATGTAGATCTAAAAATAGTGTGTGAAGTACTTGCCAGAAGACTAGAAAAAATCACTCCATATATAATTCACTCTGATCAAACAGGCTTCATTAAAGGAAGACACAAACAATATGAACAGATTAATCAACGTAATTGATTATGTCACCACCCATAAACTAGAGTCAGCCATCGTCTCCTTAGATGCAGAAAAAGCTTTCGATAGAGTAAACTGGAAGTTTCTGGAAATTAGCCACTCTGCACAAATTCGGCATTGGGAAATCATTCATAGACTGGATCCAAATATTATACAGAACAGCTCAGCAAACGCCGCAGTCAGAACAAACAACCAAATCTCACCAAGGTTTAATCTGCATAGAGGGACAAGACAGGGATGCCCACTTTCCCCATCACTATTTGCAATATTTATTGAACCTCTAGCCGCAGCAATAAGACAGCATGAAGGAATTACTGGAATATCGACCAAATCAGTAAATCATAAAATAAGTTTATATGCTGACGATGTGTTACTGTTTCTCCTGGAGCCACAGACGTCTCTTCCTACAACTACCAGCCTCATAGATGAATTCTCAGGACTTTCAGAATACTCTATTAACTGGACCAAATCCATAGTGCTACCACTTAACCTTAAGGTGACTAACATCTCCTCTACCACACTCCATTCAGGGAACATTAAATACTTGGGCATTGAATGGTCGTCTAGGCTATCAGAACTTATTGATCTAAACTACAATCCATTATTAAAACAAATAGAAGCCAACCTTATGGGAAGAATTGCCACCATAAAAATGATGATCCTGCCAAAAATTAATTACATAATCTCAATCATTTCGACTCAGCCAGCCCGGGTGTGGTTTAAGACATTAGACTCATATATCTCACAGTTTCTGTGGAAAACCAAGCCACCACGAATTAGTTTAAAAACTCTTCAAAAATCCAGACGCTGCGGCGGCCTAGAACTGCCTAACTTCCACCACTATTTTCTTGCCAATAGACTGAACCATGTCCACAAATGGATAAAACCCATGCCAGCAGACTCCTCCTGTGTCATGGCGCTCTAGGTAGCGGACCCACACGCACAGCGGAGACAAGGCTCAGTGAACAACAAGGGTTTATTCGAGCTCGTGGTCAGGCAGGCAAGGGTCGGTACACAAAGACAGCGGTTTTCAGTACAGGCAAGGATCTGGCAATCGGTGGTCAAAAGACAGGCTTAGGTCGGACTTACGGCAAGGCGGTATCACAGGTGAGGCGGAAGGCAAGGTCAGGAAAACAGGATCGGTAACGAGACAATACATGAGGTGACGCTGAATTGTTGGCAATGACACACAAAGACAATCTGGCAAGGTGCTGGGCTTAGAGGTGGTGCTTAAATACTAAGTGGTGATGACTAAATGACAGACAGGTGAGTAGATTAGAACCGGAGGCAAGGCTGACTGAAACTAACAATGACTGAGACAGGAAGTGGTGACAAAATAAAACCAGAAACGACTGAGTGCAGTGGCTAAATGACATGAGCTGTGACAGAACCCCCCCGTCTAGGGCGGATTCCAAGACGACCAAAACAAAACACAACCACACAAGGGGGGCGACAGGCTGGAACAGACAATGAGGGGATTAAAACACAACTAAACATGATGGGCAACGGACTACAACACACACGATGATCAAGGCACAAGAACTGAGTGGCAGGGAACAGAACCAAGTCCATGAGGGGAGTCCATGAATAATGAGTCCATGACGGGGGAAATACAAAGTCCAGAAACCTCCTCAAGGAGGGTGGATGCGAGGAGAGTCTCGGTCGTGCAGCCGCCAGGCCGAGACGGCACATCTTGTGCCCGAGGGCAAGGCTGGAGTCCTAGGAGGCCGGCGTCGGAACAAGACGCCTCCAGTGGCCAAACACATGCGCCGGTGCTTTCCAGACCGGGGGTGCTCCAGGGGGCTGAGAAGACGCGGCGGTCGGCAATGGCGGAGCCCGCGGCATCGTCGAGGCAGGAAACAGCGACCTCCAGGTAGGTGGTCGCCTCCGGAACCGGCCAGCCGAGGTGGCCGACGACGCAGGAGGCAGCGCCATCCCTGCCACAGGATACGCCAAGGACCTGGCCCTCTGTCAGGCAGGGGAGGCGAGAGCCGGCGGGAAGCCGGGAACAGCGACGGAGACAGGCATGGAGACAAAACCGGAACCAGGGGCAGACGTGGAGACAAGGCTGGGACCAGAGGCGAGGACAGACGTGGAGACGAGGCTGGGGCCAGAGACGAGGACAGACGTGGCGGCGAGGCTGGGACCAGAGACGAGGACAGACGTGGAGACATGGCCGGAGCCAGGCCACCAGGAGCCGATGCTGACGTGTCCGGGACCGGACCACCGGGAGCTGAGACGAGCGTGTCCGGGACCGGACCACCAGGAGCAGAGACGAGCGTGACCGGGACCGGACCACCGGGAGCTGAGACGAGCGTGTCCGGGACCGGACCACCAGGAGCAGAGACGAGCGTGACCGGGACCGGACCACCGGGAGCTGAGACGAGCGTGTCCGGGACCGGACCACCGGGAGCAGAGACGAGCGTGACCGGGACCGGACCACCGGGAGCTGAGACGAGCGTGACCGGGACCGGACCACCGGGAGCTGAGACGAGCGTGTCCGGGACCGGACCACCAGGAGCAGAGACGAGCGTGACCGGGACCGGACCACCAGGAGCAGAGACGAGCGTGACCGGGACCGGACCACCAGGAGCAGAGACGAGCGTGGCCGGGACCGGACCACCAGGAACTGCACCTGCACACATTGGCTCAAAAAACACAGGGACCAGGAGCGGACCGACCACCTCCTCCGGGAGGTCGACAGGAGACAGAGCTGGACCGACCTCCTCCGGGAGGTCGGCAGGAGGCAGAGCTGGACCGACCTCCTCCGGGAGGTCGGCAGGGGCTGCAACAGGCGCTGCGGCGGGAGCGACCCCCACCTGGGGATCGTCGGAAACTGCGGCCTCCGAGGAGCCGACAGTGGCAGGAACTAGAACTGCGGCCTCCGAGGAGCCGACAGTGGCAGGAACTAGCACTGCGGCCTCCTCCGGGGAGCCGACAGGAACTAGAACGGCATCCTCCTCCGAGGAGCCGACAGGAACTAGAACGGCGTTGTCCTCCGAGGAGCCGACAGGAACTAGAACGGCGGCCTCCTCCGAGGAGCCGACAGGAACTAGAATGGCGTCCTCCTCCGAGGAGCCGACAGAAACTAGAACGGCGTCCTTCTCCGAGGAGCCGACAGGAACAGGGACTGGAACGGCAGCTACAGGGCCGACAGGAACAGGGACTGGAACGGCAGCTACAGGGCCGACAGGAACAGGGACTGGAACGGCCTCTACTTGGCCGACAGGAACGGCCGCTACTTGGCCGACAGGGACAGGAACGGCCGCTACTTGGCCGACAGGAACAGGAACGGCCTCAATATGGCCGACAGGAACAGGAGCTGAGGCCTGGTGTGGCTGGCCAGGGGTGTCCACTAGCTGGCGTAAAGATGGAGCTTGAGCTTGGCGTGGCGGAGTCGAGGCGTGAGCTTGAGCCGGAGCTGGAGCTTGAGCTTGACGTGGCTGAGCTGAGACCTGAGCTTGACGTGGCTGAGCTGAGGCTTGCGCTGCTGCAGGCTGAGCTGAGGCTTGAGCTTGACGTGGCTGAGCTGAGGCTTGAGCCTGACGTGACTGAGCTGAGGCTTGAGCTTGACGTGGCTGTGCTGGGGCATGAGCTGGAGCTTGAGCTTGGCATGGCACAGGTGAGGCTAGGGCGGGAGTTGCTGCAGCCAGAGACGCTGGGACCAGTGATGCAGCCAGAGACGCTGGGGCCAGCGATGCAGGCTTAGACGCTGGGGCCAGTGATGCAGGCTTAGACGCTGGGGCCAGTGATGCAGACTTAGACGCAGGAACGGGTGCAGGCTTAGACGCAGGAACGGGTGCAGGCTTAGACGAAGGAACGGATGCAGGCTCTGACGGGGGTTCAATGAAACCCAGGGCCTCGCGCAGTGCAGGCTTTCGAGCGATGAGCAGGGCGGCTTCACGGAAGTGATGCTCCTTGGTAACCGGGTCGGTCACTGCCTCGGCGGGGTTCAGATAGTGTGCAAACAGGAACAGGACTGGAGGGGCGCATTGGCCACGGATCCGCTGGAAGATGCTGTCCGGGATGCCTGCGATGGAGGTGGGTACGTCGTCTGATGGGACGAGAGTGCCCTCTGCTGGCGGAGAGGGCCGCTTGATTCCAGTGACCGAGTCTTCTGGAGCCTGGACAGGAGAATCCAGCTGTCGTCGACGCCGTCTGGACCTCCGACGACTAGCTGTGGGCTTCACCTCCTCAACCGCCATGTCCATGCTATGGCGGTAGCATGGACATGGACTTGGGCCGATGAGATGGTGTCTGGAACGGGAGCTGGGTCTGCCTGAGCGGCGTCTGGAGCAGGAACTGGATCTGCCTGAGTGGCAACAGGAGAGTGAGCTTGGCTTGACTGAGCGGTGACAGGAACGTGACCTTGACTCGACTGAGCAGCGACAGGAACGTGAGCTTGGCTTGACTGAGCGACAACAGGTTCTCTCTCCGGTGAAGCAGGAACAGCAGATGAGACGCTGGCGGGCGCCGCGCGCAGAGCGTGTGCCAAATCCCTCCGCACCACCTGGAGCCTCTCAAAAAGCGTCTGTACTCCCGGGTAGTCTAGCCACCAGAATTCCTCCTCCAGGATAGCAATAGCCTGTTTTTATGACACGGAGACCTTCAGACTGGGGGCTTCCGCGTAATTCTTCGCAAGCTCCTCGAAGCACCAGCGGAGGTCCTCCGGCAGCCTCGAGCAGGTAAACACTATCGCGACTGGCGTTGTCCAAGTACACTAAACAAAAAACCCTTGCAGACCTTAAACAGATGCAAGACGCCGGCTGGGTCCGAGTCTGGCCAGATTGTACTGTCACGGCGCTCTAGGTAGCGGACCCACACGCACAGCGGAGACAAGGCTCAGTGAACAACAAGGGTTTATTCGAGCTCGTGGTCAGGCAGGCAAGGGTCAGTACACAAAGACAGCGGTTTTCAGTACAGGCAAGGATCTGGCAATCGGTGGTCAAAAGACAGGCTTAGGTCGGACTTACGGCAAGGCGGTATCACAGGTGAGGCGGAAGGCAAGGTCAGGAAAACAGGATCGGTAACGAGACAATACATGAGGTGACGCTGAATTGTTAACAATGACACACAAAGACAATCTGGCAAGGTGCTGGGCTTAGAGGTGGTGCTTAAATACTAAGTGGTGATGACTAAATGACAGACAGGTGAGTAGATTAGAACCGGAAGCAAGGCTGACTGAAACTAACAATGACTGAGACAGGAAGTGGTGACAAAATAAAACCGGAAACGACTGAGTGCAGTGGCTAAATGACATGAGCTGTGACATCCTGGATAGACATTGAACAAACATTTTGTGGAACTATTAAAGTTGCTGATCTGACGTTTATCAGCACCAAAGTCAAACATCATAGTTGTTACCAGAGCATTAGCATAAGAGCATCTCTGACAGCCTGGTGGGATTTTCTTAAAATGAATGGGTCTTTGCTTACTCTTTGCCAAAAGATACCTCTCTGGAACAACCCAGACATCATACAAAACAAAAAGGCAATACACTTTCCAACTTGGCATATCAAAGGGATAACACATCTGAAACATGTTTTCACAAGAGACAAGTTTACCTCTTTTGAAGAATTAGTGTCCCAATATGAAATTACTAGTGCCAATTTCTTAGAATACAACTAAACTAAAGTACAACTAAAGTCAATACTTAATGCAAAAAGTAAGAATACTCCCATCCACATGCAACCACCACCAGTAATAGAGCGATTTATTGATATATCAGAGAAAAGAACAGTATCCAAAATCTATATCATAATTTTCTAATGTAGATCAGACAGTAGGAGATCTAAGTGAGCTTGACCTAGAGACAAACTCATGCAAGGGGCGTCCTGCTGATGGAGGGACCGGAGCTACCGGGAAGTGGTTCCGTCCCTTCCAAGTGGGATGCTCTGCAGTTTTAATTGCATTAGTCATACACGCTCGTCCAGGAATCTGGGGGCTCCTTCCGGGGGGGCCAGTGGACGGAGCCTTCACATTGATGGCTCTGTCTGCTGGACCCCTCGGAGAATTGGCGATCTCCCAATTCCCCAATTACCCTCCCTACGAATGAGATCAAGCGAATGGTGTGGGTGTGAGAATGTATCTGAGAGTGCATAGTTTCACGTATGAATGACTAGTCTGTTGTGAGAGAGTTTATGGTGTGTGTGTGTGTTAATGTACGTGTGGGTGGGTGTATGCGTCTGTGTTTGTGTGAGTTTGTATGCGTGTGGTGCGGTTAGAGTGTGGGGGGTCCGGTTTTCCGCCTGGGGTACGTTGATCGTCTGCCTGGGTGGTCTCTTTTCTGCTGACCCTCACCAATTGCTGGCATTGTGCTGCAGGCCGGTGTGGTGCCAGGGGATGAGGTCGGGCCGATGGGGTGGGCCCCGCTCCGTTTGTGTAGGGGTGGTGGACTGGGGGCGGGCCCCACTCTGGGCGCGGGGGCATCTCCTGGCGGGCTCCCTACGGACCGTGGGTCCTTAGGCTCTACTCTTTCAGGCCGACCCTCCCACTGGGGGGAGTGTTTGCCCCTGGATCTCATGGGGCGGACAGCGTTGACCCACGGTGGCCCACTTTGACCTCGGGTGCCGTCTCTGTGGCTGCTGCAGCTCTGCCTGGGGGGCTCTGTGTGGGCGGCTTGGGTCGCAACACCTGCCCTCCTGTAACTGAAGGTGCGTGGGCTCCCTGGCTGCTAGGCTTCTTTCCTCTGCTTGTTGGATGGGCGTAGTGGCCGAGCTCCTCACATCATCCTGGATTTCACAAGTGGCTGCTGCAGCCCTGCCTGGGGGGTTCTGTGTGGGCAGCTTGGGTTGCAGTATTTACTTAATTGTCAATTAGTCTTTAAACAGTCATAATTAAGCATTCAAAAGCAAAAATAATTCTATTAAAGCTAATTAATTCCAATAGTTCTTTTATTTTGAAAGGATTTAGAGAAAGTGTATGTGGGTAACTGTCAATTAGTCTTAATAGTCATAATTAACCCTTCAAAGGCAAAAACGGTGCAGTTAAAGCTAATAAATTGCATTTGTGCTTTTATTTTGAAAGGACTTAGGGGAAGCATGTGTGGGTAATTACTAAACTGTCAATCAATCTTTAAATAGTCATAATTACCCAGACAAAACCAGAAGTATTGCTATTAAAGCTAATTATTTGGCTTGGTGCTTTTACTTTGAAAGGATATAGAGGAAGTGTGTCCTTAATTACTACACATTTGTCAAAGAAACAGAGAAAACGAACATTGAGGAGAACGAAACAGAGTCAGAGGGTGAGTCCCCAGAAGGAGAAGGAGAGATAAGGGTTATGAGAAGCCCAGAAGGATGAAAAGTAACCTTCGGACTGAAAACTCCAGGCTGGCAGGAAGAGTGGGAACAGAGAGAATCCCACCCGAGAGGCCTGGGTAGAGTGAGGCATCAGGATGAATTTCCCCACAAAGCCAGGAAGGAACATGGTATTGGAGGGAATCCCCACTGAGGGGTCGGGCATGGAAGAAATGGAGAAATTGGAATCGTTGGAATCCAAACAGAAGGCAAATATATTTTACATCTTGGAATGAAACCCCTTCTGTACAGTGGCGGTGGTCTCCCCCTGCCAGCAGGCGCTGGGGAAGATGTGGGGATGGATCAGCTGGTCTGATAGATCGAGGGGGATGCAGCTGGCTGCGGAATTAGAGGAAGTAAAGAGAAAAGCGGAACAGTCCGGGATGAGAGAGCAAGGGGAGTTAGGCCAGCGGGACATCGAGATCAAGTGGCAAGAGAAAGAGCGGAGCTGTGGTATCTTGGACAAACAGAGGATCAGAGGCGAAGGGAGTGAAGATTCAAAAGAAATGATCTATTAAGCAGAAGATAAAAAGCTAATAAAGAAGGATGAATTGCATGTGATGTTAAAAATAGTTACCCACTAATAAATAAAGTCCATCAGTATGTCCATTCTTATTGTTGATTTTATAAAAATAAAAATAATGTTAATGTTATGGTGTTAATCTGATATTCAGGTGCTATTGCAAAAGTGGTTTACCAAGGTAAAAGTGAGGTTAAAGAGTTCAAGGGCATAACTAAGAACATGCTTTGAGAAATATGATGTGTAATAAAAAAAAGTCTTGCAAGCTTGCTCAAATAAGGAAAGGTGGAAAGAACCGAGAAGTTAAAAAGGTACCTAGATCGTTGGGTCATGTTGCCAGGTGCAGGGAAGAATTCATGTTTGTATGATTGTGCATATCTACTTTAAAAGGAATGTCTTCTGGAGAAGACTTTGTGGATGGGTAACACTCAGTCTGGACAAAATTGAGGAACAAAGGAGGAACGAAGGAACCCAAGACAAGGACACCTGCCTGCAAGCAGATGAGTATCTTCACCCGGACAGGATGAAGCATTACGGGGATAATCACGTTCTGAACCGGAGCAAACTGGATGGAAGAAAATTAACAACCAACTCTCCCCCCTAATCGGCCCTTAGGTCCGAACACCAAGCAACAAGGGGGTCGAGTAAGGAAGTGGAGTTCAGGAGAAAAATAAGATAATTAACGACTGTGTTGATTAAAATCGGTGATCATTGATTGATTTACAGTATCACTTGCTGTTTGCTTTTGCTAAATAAAGCACCAACTTGGAGTTAAAGTAACAGCGTCCTCACTCTCATTAGATTTTGAATAGGGTTTCTTCAAATGAATTCATGGCCTCTCCTCGATGATGTAAAAAGCCGCAGGTCATGTGTTACTAAGCTAGGCTGCATAAGGAAAACTCTGTGTGGTAAAAGTATACTTACTACTAAAAACACTACTGAAAACATTTCCAGCAACCACAACAAAAGTTACATATATGAAGGAAGCTGCTATAACTCATTGTGACTCCTTTGTATCTGTAATCTTCTGGTCTGTACAGGTGCTTTTGAGTGTGAAGCAGGGTGGACATGAGGATTAAAAGCAGTGAATTAGCTGGGTGAATTCCTTCACCTTGGCCTAAGTTAGGAAACCTGTATTGCCAAATCACAGGCTAATGAAATAACCACTTTAATGTGCGAGGCCGACCTGGTCAAACAACAGTAACAGACATATTCCAATAGTGTAGTTGACTAATCAGTAATAGTGTAGTTGACTAATCAATAATAAGCATGTATCTCCATCTGTGTTCCTCTGCAACGTCTGCCGAAAATTATCATTAGAGTCGATGGGGAAAATTTAGGATCTTTCTGCGCTTTGAGGTCGATAGCGACTAAAGTATAGAACTAATGGCTTAGCCAGACACATCATTAGAAAGAAGACAAGTATAACTATGATTTAGTGAAAAAAATACAATGATGAAAATTGTGGGTGTAGTGACGAGTTAAAGACAGAAATGCTGTGTTAAAAAAATGAGCCCTCACACTCTAGTTCACAAGGGCGCTGATATACATGGATAAAGTTGAAAGATGATAGACGCTTTTGAAGTTGAAATGATGTTTCTATGCCAAAGTATGACGATGAAAGACGCTGATGAAAAGAGACAGCTTGACAAAAAGTTAAATGATAATTCCCATAGATGACCATTATTAAAAACTATGAAAAACATTGAATAACGTTAACAGTTGAAAAGCTGAAAATGTGAAAAGTAATAACCCCCATCATCCTAACGATGATGCACGTTTAGGAAGTTGAACGGTGATCCTACAATAAAGCTTTGAGACGATGAAACCAACCGAAAAAAGAGGCGAAAAAATAATAATATCTAGAAAAAGCATTTCCATAGGTAAATGCACAGTGAATGCGTCCATGCTGAATTTATTGCTGAAAAACTGGTAAAATAGCTGAAACATTTAAAACATATCTGAAAGTAGTTCAAGCACATAAACTATAGATGGATGTATCTGAACAGAACTGGGAGCTGTTTTAACAGAGCTGACTCTTTTCTGAGAAAGCTGAAGCAGTTGAATTTCAAATTAAGAAAAGTTCAAAGAAATCTTCTGAAATTCAAGAATTGCTAAAATGAAGAAAGTATGTAAAGGATTGCTGAATTTGATGAAATATAGTGGAATGTATGAAAATAGGTAAATAGAGTCCAAGAGCCGAAATAATAGTGAAATGCTGTGGAAACATTTAAAACAGCTGATAGTAGCTGCAGAGAAGGTAGCTGAATTTTAGATTTGGAAAAGTTGGAGCATTTGACAACGCATGTGCAGGGAATTGCTAAACAGTAATATAGTCTCATTAACTAATCATAATTAATCAGTCAAAAGTGTAAAATAGTCATATAATAAAGTCATAATAAACTAGTTGAAAGCAGAAATATTGCTATGTAAAGCTGAAGATCTGAATTTGTGCTTTTATTTTGAAAGGTGTGTTTGGTTAATTGCTAAAGTGTACAACAGTGTAAATGACTAGTCACAGAGGACGCTTTTATAATATAGCTAAAAGTTGCTGATATATTAAATTTATAACTCAATATATCTGAAGGAAATCAATATAGTTATGTTAAGAACTGAACGCATAAACAAGCGTTATTATACTGTAAAATTTTCTAATTAACTATTTGTAATTAATCAGTTGAAACATTACTGAAACTAGCCAATGAGTTGAATGTAGAATGCAGATCTGCAAAGAAGAGGTTGCAGAGCTGACTGTGCACAAATAAAACAAAAGCAGTTTGATTTCAATAAAAACTATAAAGTGTTTTACACATGACTACAGTGCTGTAAATCCTTCTTCTGAATATTGTTTAAATTCCATTTCCAGTCGGGTTTCGAACCAGGAATTCCTGCATTAGAGTCATGCTTTCTTGCCACTGAGCAAAACTAGCGGCTTAAATCACTGTTCAGAGGGGCTGTATAGATCCTACTTGAAAAACTGGAACTTTCTAAAAATTCTTCATCTATGATATAGATTACTAATATTGTCATACATTAAGCATATAACCGATATGGATAAAGGACCGATACGGTTCCTTTATCCGTTACTGTTTGACGCGCTAGACTGTTTTTATAAGAAGGCGCATGTGTCAGGATGCATCCGCCGAAAGGAATCCCTGAGCGTTTGCTGTTCATCGTCAAATTCATCTATAATTCATCTTATATCGGAAAATAAGGTGTCTTTTTTTATTTAATTTTATAATAAAGTGAAAGTGTATTAATAA
Source organism: Betta splendens (assembly GCF_900634795.4). Lineage (NCBI taxonomy): Eukaryota > Metazoa > Chordata > Actinopteri > Anabantiformes > Osphronemidae > Betta > Betta splendens. Next base: position 695,763 of record NC_040895.2, read on the forward strand.
AATAATTAATTAATTTTATAAAGTTTTCACTTGATCTTTCTCAATTCAGATTAATTTCAAAGTGACTCTTAGTTTATCAGTCATATTATTTTATGCAGGTCAAATGTCACATTTGTTCGACAGAACTTTCCTATTTAAACAAAACCACCTCATTGTGTTGACCCCAGCAACACTTCTAGACCCCAGATTTAAATCACTCTGGTTCCGCAGTTCCTCCAAGTGCAATGAGGCCGTCAGTAGACTGCAGTCAGAACAGCAGCTGTCTACACCCACTTCAGGCATGTTATTCAACATTATTTGTTTCTTGTTGTTTGGAAATGGTCTACTAAAATGCCAGTGTGTTGTTTCTAGATAACCTTTGGCAGAATCTCATCATTGCAGTGGGCAGAGAGACCAAATGTGTTTAAAAAAAAACAAAAAAAGCATCCTCATTGACAACATGTTCACTTAGATTTTTACGTTATGATACATGTCCACTTTATCGACTGTATCTAAAAATATAAATTTTAAATGTAAATGAAAATGCGAAATAGTACTATATAACATACAATGGCTTAAATTATATTGTTACGAGCCTCAGTGTGAACAACACTCCTTTATTTTCTTATAACAACAGCGGGGTCACAACAGGTCTCACCACACTCTTCAAACCCCCCCGGAACTACACGGAACAAAAACTCCCGCTTCTTTCTCCCGGAAGCACACCTGACGTCACGCAACTATCTGCGCTTCAAAATAAAAGAGCCACATAACACAATACGAACTGGAACAGTCAACCAAACTATGTACACCCCCCCAGATCGCTACAATATTATTGTATATATTAGGTCATCAAATCAGTGTCAGATGAGTCTGTCAACTAGGTTGCCTGTAGGGATTTTTAAGGTCCAGCAGGTGTCAGTATTCAGTGACACAGTATCAATACAGTTTTGCAATGTGCCTAAACGCTTCATGACGCCTCATCTACCCATCACTAGAGCTCACCAATCAGTGCTATTATTGTGTGTCTCTTTGCCTTCACAGTCTAACCTAAGCAACTGAGACATGAATGATTACACCTAAAGATAAGTACAGGAATTAACTGGACAGTCAGTTAATGTTCCTTGCTTTTTGCGTGTCAAGAAAAATTCTATTTTATTGAATGTTGCTGTAGTCTACAAAGTCTTAACCTGAGCCAAATGTGCATAGTTTAATACAATAAAATGCTTTAATGATTTTTGTACTGTATAAGCAAAAGGACAAAGAGCATTCTGTGATTAAAAGACAATTTAAATAAAAATATATTGTAAATAAACATTAAGATTAGTCTCTTGTTTCAACATGAAGAGCCTAATTCAAATACTGTTCATTTTTCATTGCAAGGGTCACTCCTATTAACACCATGTGCTGTTATGGTGCATCACACACAATGCATTGTGCTATAAATTTGCATATATTGTTGAATGCTGTAATGTTGAATTCATTCCTTGAAAACACCCCCTCAACTATTAGAAAGACCAGGTAGTTTAAAAAAGCTTAATGTCTACACCTGCTCTTATGGGGAATCAAAAGTGCAATGAATTCATCAATAATATGCATAGAGCTGCTGTGAGCATTAGGAGTTTGACTTGTAAGTCAAAGTGCTACTGAGATCAATCCCTTATCTGCTGCAGCTGCGCCGTTGTCATAGAACAGGCAGGAACCTCCACTGATCAGCACAAAGAGCTGGAGTGAGGCTGGTTTCCACCCCAGTTTAACAGGCTTATTACACCAAAACCATAAAGATTATCACAAAAATAACTTCACTTTATGAATCCCAAGGCTTCAGTGAGCACCTGGTGTGCGTTTTATGCTTGAGGATTGAAAATTGTGGCCACAGTCGCGATTTTAAAATGCCTGTCCCTCTGTGATTTTTCCCAGACGTCAGAGTATTTTCCATTGGAGTGAATGGGAGGATTTCTGGAACTCTCTGTGCTTTGAGGCAGATACAGACTAAAGTATAGTTTTGATGGCTTAGCCAGGCACATCATTATGTATGTATGTTTTGGGGATAAAACTTCTTCTGCTTGGCTTAATAAGGGTATAATAAAATAGTTCCTTTCACATATGTGCCCCCCCACCACACACACACACACACACACACACACACACACACACGTTTATATGATTTTGTGTCTTGTGCATAGTTTTTCTAACTTTTGCCTATCTGTCCCTGACCGGGAAGTTTACAGTTTTCCACCTGTTCTCCTCTTCCACCCCCTTCTCCACTCACCACAACTGGGCAAAGCAGATGACCATTTAACATGAGTCCTGTTCTGATGGCAGTCCCTTCCATTAAGCAGCTTCAACTGTAGCTTTCTGCAGCTAGTGTGATCCTTTCTGTAGATTTGCTTTGAGAATTTTTCTCATAATTTTCTAAGCATATTAACGTAACAGATCAAAGAGTGTGCAGAGAAATCACTCAACTTTTGATCAAACATTAAGGTTAATACTAAAGAGAGACAGAGTTCAGACTTTATAGCTTTTCTTTTTGACGGTTTGCACATCTGGTGTATTTGCATTACACATGGTTCATCATGGTTGGAAAATATTTTATATTTATATTAAGTGTCCACCCCACTTTATTATAAGTTATTGTGCTCAGAGTAAAGACACATAACCGTTCCAGTACAGTTTTAATTTTTTATGTTAAGAGCTAAATGTCTGAAAATTCAGGAGAGGTTGATGAATGCACCATGACCATGCACCATACTGTAGGTAAAGAAAACTGGTGACCACTTTGAATTCAAAACACAAAAAAAGGAAGGAATAAAAAGTCTTTAATGTTTTTATTAAAATGTACACATTTCTGTTTCTGTGTCACCACAGGAGGATTAATTTCTGACTTGTGGACACATCACATTTCTAACTACTGCAATGTTTTTGTTCCATCATATATACACATACACAAAAGCCACATACTATGGATGGTGACACATACTAGGAGCCGTCCCTGTTCTTCTTTTTCTTCTTCTTCTTCTTTTTCATTTTCATTGATTTTGCTTTAGAGGCTTTTCCTCTGTCACCCTCACTACTATCACTGCTTTCTTTTCTGTCCTGGTTTGCTTTGTCATCCTTGGATGATTTTTCCCTACCAACTCTGTCCTCCACTTTGACTCGGCCATGGCCTTCAGCAGCCTTCTCCTTGTTTTCCTCACACTTGGCCCTCACACCAAGGGGTGCCAGCCCCTGGGATACTGTTATGAGCATCCTCTCCTTCCTCAAGCTGAGGATTTCCTTTGTGGCACTGTGGCTACATGTGTCATCACTGTGTGAGGTTCTGTGATCCCTCTCACTCCTCCTGTCTTGTTGATCGTTTCTGTTATTCCGGTGGTAGCCACAGGCCTTGTGATCTTGCTTGTCTGCCAGATGTGGATGCTGGTTCCAACTGCTATAGTGGGAGTGTCCTTTGCTGTCTCCAGCGTGCTTGTCCACTTTCTGCATCGAAAAGAGAGTGGGTTTACAACACTAAGTTAAGAATGTGATAATCGCGAGCCTAGGAGCAGCTGAACTGCTTAGGTTTAATTGAAATCAAGTTATTGCCAGTAATGACACTGGTAATGACACTACTGCTGACCCCACCCTCATCCCATCCAAAGACATAAGGTTACTGTAGATTAAAGCTGCTGTACAGTGTATGCTTCAGAACTGGTTTGTGTTGGCTTTGTGAAGAACTCGTGATCTGCAGAAGATGTACTCTGCTGACATTCACTCCAGCATCCCTCAGCCTCTAATTGGACGAGTGGTTAGGATGTTGGATGAACAAAGTTGGAGCCAGCATCTAATGGTTGCCATGACTTACAGTGTTATTCCGGTGGATGGCTCCATGGTTTTCAGCACAACTCAAATCTCCAAAGAATTCCTCACATTTCTGACAGTAGAGCCCAAGCACTGGTGTGAGAAAGGTCAGTTCTGCAAAAAGTAAAAAAAAAATTGGAATGTGAAACAATAAGTTCAGAAGGAACCATTAAGAAAACATGTACAGTAGTCAAGCCACAGATGACTAAGCCGACAGCACAAATCAGACACACGGGCTCCCTGTAAAAACTCCAAATCCTACCAAGAACATGTCTAATTTCTACTCAAATAATCTCCTTACACTTGACATTAGACATAATTGGACAAGAAGTAGCGTATCATAATACAGAAGCACAAGACTATGTAAACATCTAATTTTGATTAACATTTTCACATATTTCACATATTTTTTTCTCATCACAATATGAAAACATATTAGTAGTTGTAGTAGTGCTGCTTCTGGCAAGTAAAACAAAACAAACGTAATTTGTGCTACTGAATGCAAAGGGTCTAACTGCCCCATGCTCATATATTAAACAATAATATTACAATATTAAACAGCATTTTGACTTATAACAGTATATTGACTCCAGTAAGACTAGAGGAGGAGGACTGTGCATTTATGTTAACAAAGCTTGGTGCACAAACTCTGTTACTGTTGGGAGATACTGCCCAGCTTAACATAGAGTTTATCATGGTTAAGTGTTAGACCATCTTATCTGCTATGGGAGTTCACCTCCACCATTATAACTGCCGCTTACATTTCTCTTGACGCTGATGCCAAGCTTGCCATGAGAGAACTTCATGCAGCCATCAGTAAAGAGGAGACTGCTGACCTGAAGGCTGCATTCATTGTTACTGAAGATTTTAATAACTAACTTAAAGACAGTTCTTCCCAAATTTAAACAAAATGTTTCCTGTAACACCAGAGAAAACAAAACATTGCACGATATATATATACAAACATTGCTAAAGCCTACACCGTGACCCCTCTCCCCCACCAAGGATAATCGGATCACCTTTCTTTGTTCCTCCTCCGAGAAGTACACACCCCTCATCAACCGTGTGAAGCCTACATTGAGGACCATCAAAGTGTTGTCAGCATGGGTTGACTTCACACTCCAGGACTGGTTTCAAGTCGATTCCCAGGCCAGTGGCCACAACCCAGAAGCAGATCACCACATACACAAATCAGAAGCCATGAACAAGGAGGTGCGTCTCCTGCTGAAACAATGCAACGCTGCCTTCAAATCAGGTAATGCAGAAGCCTAAAGCACTTCCAGGGCAAATTTGAACAGGCAAATTAAAACGGCCAAGCACTGCTACAGACCAAAGCTAGAGGAGCACTTTTTCAACTCTGACCCCCGACGCATGTGGCAAGGCATCCAATCCAGGCCATAACGCTCCCCCAGCCACAAATGTCTCCTTATTGAACCATCTTAATGACTTTTATGCTCACTTCGAAAGAGATAAAGAATCTGCCTCCAAAATAACTACATCAACCAACCACATACCCATCATACTCACCTCCACAGACATCTACAACATACTGAGCAAGATCAATGAACACAGGCTGCTAGACCAGACGGCATACCTGGACGGGTTTAGAACATGTGCAGAGCAATGTCACTTGCCTAACCAGTTGTGGCAGCATGCTTCAAATCCACCAACATTCTACCTTTCTACACTCTAGTCCAACATGCCTGAATGACTACTGCCCTGTACCACTCACTCCCATCAGTATGAAAAGTTCGAGCGGATGGTCGTAGCACACCTGAAGGACTCGCTTCCATCCCCACCCAACCCACACTAGTTTGTTTACTGTGACAATAGGAGCACAAAGGATGCAGTCTCTATTGCACTGCACTCTGTACTCACACACACATGCACGAATGCTGTTTGTGGACTTCAGCTCAGCATTTGATACTGTTATTCCCTGAAAAGTTCAAACTTAGAAACCTGGACATTAACACCTCATTCTGCAATTTGATTATAGACTTTGTGACCAACAAACCTCAGCATGTTAGGTCAGACCATATCTTTCCACCACCATCATGCTTAAATCCGGTGTACCACAGGACTGTGTGCTGAGCCCCTTCCTTTATTACCTCTTCACCCACGACTGCAGGCCGTACATAGATCATCATTATCATCACCATTAAGTTCAGTGATCGGTCTAATCAGCTACTCAAACAATAATCTGCTCCTTAACACCAACAAGACCAAGAAGGAGAAGAAGGAAGAATAAGAGAGGCTCACATGATGCCATCCAAATTAACAAGATGGCTGTTGAGTCTGTTTATGCTTCAAGTTCCTGGAGATCCACATCTCAGAGGACATGACCTGGAACCCCCAACATCTCCAGCCTGATCAAAAAGGCTCACCAGAGCCTCCTCTTGAGGACACAGGAAAAAACAGCTGTACTTGCCCATTCTGGTGAACGTCTACCACAGCACAATAGAGAGCATCCTAACCAACTGTATCACAGTCTGGTACGAGAGCTGCTCTGCTGTGGGGGCGTAAGGCACTGCAATGGGTGGTGAAAACTGCCCAACGCATCACAAGAATTCCACTTCCGGCTATTGAGGACATCCAAATGGAAGACTGCCTGTGTCGAGCACGCCATATTCTCCCCGCTTTTGGATTGTTCTCACTCCTGCCTTCAGACAGGGGCTTCTGGTTCCCCCGAACAAAAAACAAGCAGACTGAGGAACAGTTTCTTTCCTAGAGCTGTCTCCTTACTAAACTCTGCCCCCCACCGACTCCCCTTTACCCCAGTTTTACACCCCTACATTACCCTACAACCATTGCAAAATTTTAGATGGCACATCATTACATGTATATCATATTTGTATCTACTTGCATATTCCCGACTACTATAGCAACCAATTTATATCTTTATCTAGTTGTAAAATTCTGATAATAGTTAAGAGTCACATTTATATTATGTTTATTTATATTTGCATACCTCTGCAACAGCATATGCTAATGCTCATCTACTGTAAATTCCTGATTATAGTTGTCCATTCCATACCAATCTTTCAATATTTTCTCTTTTGTGCATGTTTATATCCTGCACATAATGCTTATATCACTTCTGGTTAGACCTAAAGTGCATATCTTTGCACTGTACTCATACACATGTAATGACAATAAAGTTGAATCTAATCTAATCTATTCATTCTTTATGTAAATATGAGCTTTGAAAAGTTAACTTCATCTCTCCATACATAGTGTAGAGGTTTACCAGTGTTTGGTGTCCCTATGTGCTGCTCTGCTAAGGGAAGAATAAAAATCTGTTACCATCGTGTTTCAACAATCCCTCCAGTTCTTTCAGTAGTGACTCCATTTCACATATGATGGCTTGTTTGCGTAGCTTTCTTTTCTCATCACCTGCCTGAGAAACACAAGAGACATTGTGGAAGAATTTGTCCTAAAGTGTTAATCAGCTGATGAACGTACAGTACAACTATTTTACCTTGTGTTTAGCAGGGGTCAGACTTGAGCCACTGGCATCATTTTCAGCCTGGTTGTCTTTTGTTGCTACAGAAGAAAAAATAAACACATAAAACACATAAAACTCCTACAATGCAAGTGAATGATGAATGGTGAGTGGTTCCGTGTATTAAATGTAATGGTCACCTTTAAACAGGCACTGCAGAGACTCCAGCACCTGGCATAGATATGGGTTACTCAGTGATGGCACTGGGATAGACTCAAAACCAACCGGAGACGGCTCCTGCATGTCTACAATGACTTGGCTCACATCGGACGTAGCCACAGTCTTTAAAATCTCCTTTATTTTCTCATACTCACTACTGTCCAAACTCATGGAGGCTACTTGAGGTGGCCGCTTCAGCTCTTGTGCATCGTGACCACAGCCTGACTTGCTTAGATAAGGCTGCTGACTGTGAAAGGTAGGCACATCCTGCTGCTGGAAGTGTTGCCCAGAAAAGATTGGGAAAATGGTCAATTCATTTCCTCCACTGTCTGGATTCCCATACAAGAAGGACTCTTCATCTTCAAGCACATCAGCTTTCTGGATTGTGACATTCTCCTGACTGCTCACATGGAGCCAAGAGAAGTCACTGCCTACTCGCTCATGGGGCAGAAGCACGCTGTCATTGTCCAATGGAGTTAAACTCTCGTGGGAGTCAGGTTGTTTTAGTCTGGACCGATCCAGTGCGCACTCCACGTCTCTGCTTTCACATGAACCCTGTACCGAACACAATAACAAATGGGTCACACTTTCTAGCTCCAATACTGTGTTCTTTTTCTCTTAATATTCTGAAGAATTTGAAATATTCTGAGCTAATATGTTATTAGGTTTTGGGGCTGATGTATGAGCTTCACTAAATAACACTAAATACAAATGCGCCGCTACGTTTCCACTCTGATTGTGCTAGAAAACAATCGCTCATGGGGCAAAAAAGTATTTAGTCAGCCACTTATTGTGCAAGTTCTCCCGCTTAAAATGATGACAGAGCTCTGTCATTTTCATCATAGATGCAATTCAAATTTAAGAGACAAAATGTGGAAATTTACAGATTTCTGGAAAAAATAAGTAGTACTATAATTTTTGTTGATAATGACAGAGGTCAAATGTTTTCAAGTCTTCACCAGGTTTCCACACACTGTTCCTGGTATTTTGGCCCAGTGGTGATTTGGGGCTGTCGCTGGGTAACACAAACTTTCAACTCCCCCCAAAAGGTTCTCTATGTGGTTGAGATCTAGAAACTAGCTAGGCAACTCCAAGAACCTTGAAATGCTTCGTACGGAGCCAATCCTTCGTTGCCCGGGAGGTGTAGGATAAGATAGGATAAGATAACTGTACTTTATTAATTCCACAAGGGCAAAAATGTTTACAGCAGCAGCATGATAGACAAAAGTAAAAGTAAAACACCAGCAGTAAAACAAACTGCAAAAGGAATAGTACAATAGTAATAATAGTGCAAGAAAAAAACAACAGTAAACAACTGTAATACCAGTAAAAACACCAACAGGAAGGTAAACACCAACAGTAAAAAAATGTGCAAAAGGAAACAACAGTAATACTAGTAAATACTTCAAAAAGTATCAAAAATACCTGCGCATACATCAGTAATACGTTATGCAGGAGGTATCAATGTTGCCTCTGCGTACCCTACATATTCACAGTGGCAACCATTTATTATGTGGAGGGTGGAGTCCCCAGACACTGCACAACAACGGATCGTGATAATCGTGTGTCACTGCAGTGATATATTAAAGAGTCTGAGGATGTGGGGAGGTATGACCTGCGGTAGCGCTCCCTTTTGCACTGTTTGTAGCATTCTAGTCCTGAAGGAGCTGGTCAGATAGTCAGTGTGATGTGGGGGGTGGGAGGGGTTATCCATGATGAATGTTACATCCTTCACCCTGTCCGGCACCTGCTCGATGGAATATCATAGAAAGTCCTTAGGAGCTGTCGCACACACCAAAAGACCTCCGTTTCCTTACCAGGTGAAGCCAACTCTGGCCCTTTTTATACAGAGCAGCTGTGTTGTTTGACCAGTCCAGTTTATTGTTTAGGTGAACATCCAGGTATTTTAAAAACGTGTCCACGGCGTGTTGTGGAGGGGACCTTCTGAAGTCAAGAACTAGCTCCTTTGTTCTTCCCGGTTAAGGATTTTTCACACCAGGTTTCATCAGAAAACCTCTGTAGGGGAGTCGTACTTAAAGTCTGACGTGTTCAAAGTAAACAAAAGGGGAGAGCATAGTCCCTCCAGGTGCCTCCGTGCTGTACACTACCACATCAAACACACAGTCACGCAGCCTCACAAACCATGCCAGCCAGATGTTGGGCCACGCCTGCCACGTCCAGCTTCCTCCTCTAAAGTGATGGCTTGATGGTGTTGAAAGCACTGGGGAAATCAAAAAGCATGACTCTCTCATTGCTCCTAGGAGACTCCAGGTGAGACAGGGCCCGATGCTGTAGGTAGATGATGGCGTCATCCACCCCGATGACAGGTCGATAAGAAAACTGTAGGGGGTCTAGTGCTGAGCTCACCTGGGTGCGAAGGTGACTGAGGACGATCCTCTCCATGGCCTTCATCCGTTCTGCGTGAGGCAGAGGGGGGTGGGCAGTGGCTGGTTTGGAGCTGCGGGTTGTGGGCCCGGTGTTGTGATCAAAGGAAGGGCAGAGTGGACTGCGTGGTGCTGTGGTGTAATCAGCTGCAGCTGGGAGGAGACGTCTGGACTGGAGAGGTGTGAAGAGGGGGATGTGTGGTTGGAGACTGGGGGATGGGCAGAATCAAATCTATTCAAGAATAGGTTTAGTTCATTGACCCAGGTTTGGTCACCCGTGACCTGGCGACCATTTCCAGCTTCACCATGGCCTGAGATGTGTTTTAGTCCTCTAACACATCACGGACATTGTTCTGCCCCAGTTTGAGGTCATTGTCGTGCTGAAAGACCCAGCCACGTTTCATTTTCATTGCCCTTGCTGATGGAAGGAGGTTTTCATTCAGAATCTCACGATACATGGCCCCATTCATTCTTTCCTTAACACGAATCAGTCGTCCTTTCCCCTTTGCAGAAAAACAGCCCCAAAGCATTGTTTCCAGCCCCATGCTTCACAGTAGGTATAGTGTTCTTGGGATGCAACTCAGCATTCTTCTTTCTCCAAACACTACGAGTTGAGTTTTTACTAAAAATATTCTACTTTGGTTTCATCTGACAACATGACATTTAGTATCCTGAACAGTGTGGTCTGCTGGAGCAGCAGCATCACATTGAGGGACAGGAAGAGACTGGACAGGATCATCAAGAAGTCCAGCTCTGTCCTGGGCTGCACTCTGGACACGGTGCAGGTGGTGGTGAGAGAAGGGTCCTGGCTAAACTCACATCCATCCTGGACCAGGACTCTCACCCACTGGAGGACTCACTGTCTGCTCTGGAGCAGCTTCAGTGACGGACTAATCCACCCTCACTGTGCGAAGCAATATCACAGATCTTTCCTACCTGCTGCTATAAGACTATACAATCAAAACTGCTAACTACCTCCCACTACATTCACTCAGTGGTTATGCAGTAATCTCCTCTGTAAAATATGTGCAAACTTTGTGTAAATGTAGAACAGATATATAATAATGCACAATGTGCAACAATTTTTCTGTGCAACATTTGTGCAAAGCAGTACAAGATTTATGTTTATTACTGTGCAATAACCCTTCCAATTACCTCATACCCACTCTATGGTATTGTGTTGTATTGGGCCAACACAAAGTGTCACGAAATGTCTTTTTAAATGTTTCTAGTTATGTCGCTGTATTCATCTGCCCTGTACTTGCTGTTGTGTGAAGTAATTTCCCCGCTGTGGGACTATTAAAGGTTTTTCATCTTATTCTCCCAATCCTCCTCTGGATCATCTAAATGCTCTCTAGCAATCTTCAGACGGGCCTGGACATGTACTGGCTTAAGCAGGGGGACACGTCACTGTACATGCCACTGTCACTGCAGTGGCACTGCAGGATTTGAGTCCCTAGTGGTGTAGTGTTTTACTGATGGTAGCCTTTGTTACTTTGGTCCCATCTCTCTGCAGGTTATTCACCAGGCCCCCCTAGGTGGTTCTGGGATTTTTGCTTACCGTTCTCATGAGCAGTTTGACACCACGGTCTGAGATCTTGCAAGGAGCCCCAGATCGAGGGAGATCATCAATGACCTTGTATGCCTTCCATTTCATAATGATTGTTCCCACAGATTGTTTCATGCCAAGCTGCTTGCCTATTGTGAATTCGCTCTTCCCAGCCATGTGCAGGTCTACAGTTTTGCTCCGGGTGTCCTTCAACAGCTCCTTAGTCTTGGTGGGGTTTGTGGTCAGTTGTCTTTTATACAGATAACGAGTTCAAACAGGTGCCATTACAGGTAACGAGTGAAAAACAGAATAGTTTGAAAGAGCCAAACAATCTTGCTTGTTTGTAGGTGAACAAATACTTATTTAATGCAGGAACCTATAAATAAATTCTTTAAAAATCCTATGATGTTATGTTCTAATTTTTTACCCACAGTCTGCCTCTTACAATTGACGTGTATCTATGATGAAAGGTACAGACCTCTCATCATTTTGAGCGGGGGAACTTGCACAATTAGTGGCTGAATAAATACTTTTTTGCCCCACTGTATATTTACTGCCTGGCCTTTGGAAATCTACTTGCTATTTTTAAATTCTCACTTCTCATGAATGAACTCATGGTTGTGTATTATCATGAGGCCTGTTTGACATACTTAAAGAAGACACCTTAACATTACACACCTGAACAGTGAGAATGGCTTCTTTGAGAGAGGGTAACCGCTCTTCCAGCTCTCTGCTGTTCATGACCATCTTCAGTCCTTCTAACAGACTGTTGCGTGAAAGATTAGTGCCACTACTACCATCGATGCTGCAGGTTTGGCTGGAACTCCTTATCTTTTTTAGATCTGCAGGACTTCTTTCACAGCTGCTAGTTGGCGATCTGGACCTTCTGACTTGGCTCTTGCTCCGCACAGAGCTCTTGTTTCGAGTCCTACTGTGAGCCCTGCTTTTGCTTTTAGCACGACTTCTGCCACGAGCTCGGCATTTGTGCCTTCCTCTGCTTTGGCTGCGGCTCTTACTCCGGCTACGTGCCCGGCTCTTGCTTCGTACAGGACTTTTGGCACCAGACTTTCCACAGCTTCTGCCATGACTTCTGCTTCTACTATGGCTTTTGCGCATGGTGATCTTCCTTAGTTCCACATCTGATTTTACTGCTTCTTTCAGAGCATTCCCTGTCCTTATTGCATCAGCCAGATTATACGCCATGTTCCCTTTTAGATAGTCTGGGAGAGGTTTGTTGTCTGCAATACATCTCAAAAATTCCTCCCCAGCTTGGTCACTGAAAATGAAAGCGCATTTTTTTCAAACACTAACAAAACAAGTTTTCAAGATCAGACTAGATTCAGACAAAACGTTGAACAAAAACATAAAAACATAAAATTGAGGTTGTAATTCTACACATACTCTACATATATCTGATGTACTGGACAGTGTCTGTCAACATGGGTTTGTAATAATTTGTTTTTTTATCCTTGCACCAGCTCTGGTTTGGAATGGTATTCCATCCTAAACAGTACAAACATAGTTCACCTGTTGTCTGGACAATGGGTCCACTGTGGGACCTGAAGATGTGGCGGCTCTGGAGGACAGGCCATCCGCTGGCTGCTTCTTACAGCATTCGGTGAACCACGGGCTATAGACAAGGTGCTACAAGGGGGCTGAGATCAATCAAAACTCATGTTAAAGTGCAGAAGTCCAGCCTTGTCAGAGATGCAGACAAAGTAGTGTTTAAAGTGGACAAACTATCACAACAGCCAGAGACGTTGAGTGTTTTAAAAGGTCGATGTGTTTCTGATGTTTTCTGCAGAAAATAAAACATGCTAGTTTTCCAGCTTTGTAAGATAGTTAGGAAGCCCGTTTCCGCCACTGGAGTAAAAATAATGACTTACTAACTTACACTATTGAGATATTTTCTCGAAATAATGACTTACTAGCTCAAAATATTGAGATACCTTCTCAAAATAATGAGTACCTCAAAATATTGTGATACCTTCTCGAAATAATGACTTATCAACTCAAAATAGAGATACTTTCTGAAAATAATGAGATGCTTTCTCGAAATAATGACTTAGCAATTTAAAATAACAAAGTACAGTTACTAAATGTTCACAAAAGAAACAGGACACAGGACGTAGGGTGAGACAAAGCTTAATGGGAGACTTCTGTGCAAATGGATAGCCTAATTGAAAAATACTTTAGATGTGGATTCAAAAATAAAAATTTTTAGTGGTTTGGAAGAATCACATCACAACAAAGTTATCTCAAGGCACTTTACCAAGTAAGGTTAAGACCTTACACAATTAAATCCAACAAACCCACATACAGCAAGCCTTTAATTTGACAGCAACAGTGGAGAGGAAAAACTCCCTCTCTAACGAGGAAGAAACCTTCAGCAGAACCAGACTGGATGTGGGCGGCCATCTGCCTCGACCGGTTGGGATGCAGGACAGAGCACAGGCAGGATGGTTGGATCAGGGACTGGATCCATTTAAAGACTCTAGGAACCACAAGTAGCCCAGCGCTCTGAGAACAAAGTGTTCTGCTGGAAACACAAGGAACGATGAGGTCTTTAAGATAAGAAGGAGCTTTATCATTGAGTACTTTATAGGTGAGTAGGAGAATTTTAAATTCTATCCTACATTTTACAGGCAACCAGTGCAGAGAAGCTAATGTAGGAGAAATGTGATCTCTCTTTCTAAGTCCTGTCAGAACTCTGGCTGCAGCATTTTGAATAAGCTGTAGGCTTTTTAAGGAGCTGTTAGGACATCCTATGAGTAAGCAATTACAGTAGTCCAGCCTAGAGGTAACACATGCATGGATCAGTTTCTCTGCATCGCTCTCAGAGAGGATGCTTCTGATTTTAGCTATATTTCTAAGATGAAAGTAGGCGGTTCTGGAGATTTGTTTAATGTATGATGTGAAAGAGCGATCCTGGTCAAAGATGACACCAAGGTTCCTCACAGTAGAATCTGAAGCTAATGTTATGCCATCCAGGAAGGCTATCTGACTCAATAGTGTCTCTCTCAGACTTTTAGGTCCAACAATAAAAATTTCAGTTTTTTTCTGAATTTAGTTTTAGGAAGTTTTGGGACATCCAGGATTTGATGTCTTTTAAAAAACCCTGAATTTTAACTAGTTGATCTGTTTCATTAGGTTCCAAGGACATATATAGCTGAGTATCATCTGCGTAACAATGAAAATTAATAGAATGCTTTCTAATAATCTCACCTAGAGGAGATATGTATAGGCTAAACAAAATTGGACCAAGCACAAAACCCTGTGGTACTCCATAGCTAATCCTTGTGCATGTGGAGAATTTCTCATTAACATGAACAAACTGGAATCTGTTCAACAAATAGGATTTAAACCATCCCAATGCTGTTCCATTAATCCCGATTCTATGTTCTAGTGTCTGTAATAGAATGTTCTGATCAATTGTATCAAATGCAGCACTAAGGTCTAACATGACAAGGACAGAAACTAGACCATTGTCCGAAGCTAATAGAAGATCATTAGTGACTTTAACTAGAGCTGTTTCTGTGCTATGATGTTTTCTAAATCCTGAATGAAAATCTCCGTACAGGTTATTCCCACTCAGGTGGTCAGATAATTGTTTAGCCACGATTTTTTCCAGAATCTTGGAAATAAAGGGTAAATTTGAAATGGGCCAATAGTTGGCTAGTTCTCCAGGGTCCAGGGTTGTTTTTTTCAATAGAGGTTTGACCACAGCCACCTTAAAAGCCTGTGGTACATAGCCTAAATATAAAGATTGGTTGATTTGGTTTAATATGGACAAGCTGATTAAAGGTAGAACTTCTTTGAGTGATCTGGTTAGGATTGGATCTAAAAGACAAGTGGACGACTTGGAAGAGTTGATTATTGAGGTTAACTGGTAAATTTAAAGTTGATGGATCTAGACAGTGCTTTCTGTCATTTGGAAGAAGTTGCTGCTTAATGTCTCATAGTGATATGTTTATTAGTGAAATAGTTCATAAAGTCATTGCTGCAGAGATTTAAGGGGATAGTAGACTCAACACAGCTATGACTCTTTGTCAGCCTGGCTACAGTGCTAAAAAAAAACCTGGGGTTGTTTTTGTTTTCCTCAATTAAGGAGGAATAATATGTTTTTCTAGCAGCACGAAGTGCTTTTTTATATATTAGACCGTCCTTCCATGCAATGCAGTTTACATTTATTTTGTTGGAACGCCACTGCCTTTCTAGTGGTCTGGTCCTGTGTTTTAGGCTGCGGATCTCTGAGTTATACCATGGAGCTAACCTCCTCTGATTCACTGCCTTCTTCTTCAGAGGAGCCACTGTGTCTAACATTGTACGTATAGAAGCTGCAGCATCATCTACAAGACAAGACAGTACATCTTATTACTTTTTACACCTGTTTGAGTAACTCTACTTTATTATTTTAAATCGCTAAGTCACTAGTTAGAGAAATTATCTCATTACTTTGAGAAAGTATGCCAATATTCTGAGATAGTACAGTAAGTCATTTTTTGGAGAAAGTATCCCATTATTTCGAGAAACTAACTTGAAATATTGAGATACTAAGTCATTTTTTGAGAAAATATGCTCTTCTATACCAGTGGCGGAAACAGGTTTCAAGATAGCTTCACATCACTGTCTAAAGTTAGCACCCTTGAAATTCTGTCAGGAAATACAACCCTTCTCTCAGAAAAGTGTTGAAGGTGCAAATGTTTTGGTTCTCACGTGTTATTTATTTTGTTTGCACTGCTTACACAATATGTAAGTAGCACTGTCTGTACTGCTGGCATCAGGAATTAGATATCTACAGCAAGCACCAAAACAATGGTTTGAAATTTCTTTCTGTTGCGTTCTGTAAAACAAATATACTATTTTAGGCCCATGGATCAGTACCTAATGGTGGGGATCGTCATTGTGCTCTGGAGCTGCTTTTCTTGACCTCGCACTGGAAACCTTCAGCTTGTGAAAGGCAATATGAATTTAAGTTATACACTTAACACCTTTGCTGAGTTAAAATCAAATGACTTTTTTCTGTACAGAAAAGGTCTATTACTATTATGAGCACAACTATATGGAATCATAGTGTTTTTTTTTTTAATTACAGTATAACAATATATTATAACGTCTGAATTATTAGGTAACTCCTTTTGGCTTTATCCCGTCAGGGGTTGCCTCAGCGAATAATTTGCATTGTAGATTTGGCAAGTTTTTACACCGGATGCCCTTCCTGACGCAACCCTTCTCTGACCTGGGCAACAGGAACACGACGTGCTAACTACTGTACCACGGCCGCGGCCTGACATAACATCTTAACTATTACTGTACAATAATCTACACTGAACTAAACTGTAACCATCAGATTTACTTTTAAAAATCTAAAAAAAAAGAAAGGTTAACAATTGCCCTCTGACCGGGTCAAAACTGGTCATTCTGTGGTGGCTAGACTTTTGCTGCTTGTCAGGGACAGGACACCTGCTGGCAGGCACCATCAGCGCCTAAGTAAACTGTGGGTGAATGGTGGATGTCTCAGCTGAAGGTTGAGAGTAAATGCTGCGAACTAGATAAACGATCATGATTTCTCAGACCAAGCTTTCTGCCCATGTCTTTGGTATCAGTGACATCTTGAAAGATTCTGCATCAACACGGGACGTTTGTCTTCTTGTAGACCGGTGTTGTTCAGTGAGAAGCACCATGATTCTGCACTGAAATCCAAGCCTGTCTAACAACTGCATTACACATCAGGCTGTTTAAATGCATTGTTAAAGTGAACGTGCCGACCTAAAGCAAACGTGTTTATTGTGGTCTGATAAACGATCACACAGAGTCTCAACTGCAGCGTTACTAGAACATACCCACCTTAACTAAAGCTGCATCATAACATAGCATGCCATTGCTAATAGCCTTTCGGCTAACATGCTACATTAACATCTGACCAATACACCATTTTAACTTTTGCGTAACTGCATCACCTTTGCAAATCATGAGAGTAATGTCACACTTCATACACATGAATATGAGCTGTCATGTCTGTCTGATCATTAAATATAATTAAAGTCATCAGTGGACTAGCTTGTTGCTGCTTGTGGAGCTTTCAGGATCTGCTGTGCTACGTCAAAGGACTGCAACAACTTCCTTGTTCATTAGCCAATCAGAGCGTGGAGGCAAATTAAGGTCACATTATTTTACTTACTTACTCACGATTTGTGCGTAATTTTAACGTCCCAATTTATATATGTAAGCATGATATAGCCCCACTAAATCTAAAAGCACAAATCTGGTTACGCACGCACAGATCTGATTATGCGCGTACGCATCGAGTTACGCATGCACAGATCGGTTTACACACGCACAAATCTAATCTGACCCTAATTTGATCAATAGTCCTGCTCACTGACTGAATTATTGTGAATATGAATCTCAACATTAAAAATCCCAGACTAAATTAACTTTATCTTTTACTTCAGAAAAAAGTAAAATTACACAGGACTGAAGAATTGGAATAAAACACACCTCACTCAAAGAAACCTTTCTCTTTCTAACTGCAGAATGATCCCCTAAATGTGCTACTGAAGTGCAGGCATTGGACAAAGGCGAGTTAAATACATATTATTCACATTATAGAAGAGCTCAAATCATAAAACCTGTATATGGTTGAGCCGTTTTCTTAGTGCTTATATAAATTGTAATATCATTGATGTTCCGTGAAATCAAAATATCATGGCCGTGTTATGTTTCATTCAAGTATGTAAAATAAAAATAAAACTACAACTAAATAAGTAGTAGTCTCTGTATTTCACCTCCACCCCTCTGGGGTAGAATAGGAAAACTAGATACGTCTGTACACACACGACTAGACTTTCCAGACAAAATGTAAAAGCCAAAAGTGCTTTTCACTGACACGTTTTAACACCGTATGTTCTCCAATGTGGGGTAAATTAGCGAAAAGTTTTCACCTTCCATCCATCGGCCTCATTGTTTAAGACCTGACCCGAAGTTGCCTGCATTGTTTAGACTAAACATCTTTACACCTGATTTTAATATCAATAAAACACATCCCGATCGACCAATGTAAGACCTCTACATACAATCGGTCAATGTGTTAGAATATTGAGAGACTCCAAACGTCTTAAGTAACAATACACACTGTTAAAGCACGATTTCGTGTGCTTTTTAATTAATTGATTCGGCGTTTACTTAGCAAACCAGCTGCACAGCTACTTAGCTTCGTTGTGGTTAACATGCTAGCTGCTCTACTGACAGAAACCCATGGTGTTTTAATGTAAGTGCACCGGTTAACTTTAAGATAGCTTCATTAGCCGGGTCGGTACGTACACTGGCGAACCGTCCTCCGGGTGGCCTGTTGTGCAGAAAGTCACTATTCGGTCCAGGAGACACAAATGGCCCGCAAGGTCCAGAAAAGAACGTTCTAGGAGGAGGATCGCCACAGAGAAGCCGGGCTCTGAAAGGTGGGCAGCGGGGTAGTGGAGGTCCGAACTGCGGAGGGCCGTATGCGGGTTTACCAGGGCGGTACATGGCCGCGATAAGGACGGCTGAGGACGCAAACACGCGTGAACTAGAACAACACTAAACAGCAAAGATTGGGCCGCATCCCACAAACGCTTGCATGCTTGCGCGCTTGTGTCGGAAAATCCCGGAAGTGCGTAACTCGACGTTTGCGCTGTTTTAGCGAAGTGACGACAGTTGATGAACCTCGCTGAAAACAGCTGCATATTCACGGCGCTGACTTTGATCATTTAAACATAACTTATCTCCTTCTATTAAAACGATGACAAAATTATTTATTGATAAACATTTCACTATGATAATAATAATAATAATAATAAATAATAATATTATATTTGTTTTTCTATGGGGTTAAGGTCAGTCCACTTTTAACACTGTCTGTTATTCCAGAGTGGCTTGATACAAGAAATGCGACAGCTTTGAATGCATCATGAAACGCATGTCTGCATATGTCTGGGCCTACTTCATACTGTCACATCCAATAAGACATCTGTAACCACTGACTTAGAACAACACTCATTAAAATGATTACAAGTAATTTAATGTAGAACTTTATTTTCTAACAACTATTCACCCTATAACTACTTTCATTGACCTTAACACAGATAACTACATAATTAAATAATGCTTTGTATTTAGTGTTTTGTATTTTTCCTCTAATGGAAAATGGAATATGACCATATATACAGTATATCACCAATGCCACCTCTATAACATTATTTAATGGTTTAATATTTAACAAATAGTAAAACGTTGTTGGTATAAGCTGAACCTGTATAGTATAATTTTATTATTATTATTGATTTTATAATATGTTAATAGGTTTTGAAAATATGTTAAATAAAAAAGTAACAACTTTTGGAAACTTTTAGTCTGGTAAACCTGAACCAAAACACCTTAACCAACGATCTCCACACATTAATCAACTCGACAATGTGTCCTAAATTGGAGTTGACACTTTTGATTTTGAAGTTCATTGTAAAACTCCTGCAGGTCAAGTAGGTGTAAGGATTTACTGGTGTCTGTTTTTGCCTGGAGGGATTTACAGTGAAACCTCATTGGCTGCATACCGGTAGAGGGTGTTCTGTTGTGCCGTTTGACACAAATTGTTGAACACACACAGAGTAAATCATACTCAAGGCAGTCACGTTTATAGCACATATGGCTACATACTTAGCCTAACACAATGCGTTCCTCTACCGAAAGCTTAAAAGCCTTTCACGATAAAAATCTTTATGGCTTTTACAACAATGTCTTTTGTTACAAATGGAATGATCTTCTGGGCGCAACCAATGTCGCTCAAAACTATTATCTTTTACACTTATATAATTAACTTAAATAAACATAAGCATAATCCTTACGCTTACGCCACAAAAGGATGTGCTAGCCTGTTATTCACTACACCTTGGTGTGCTGGATAGCAGGCAGGAAAAGACTGAACAAGCTGGTGAGGAAGGCCAGCTCTGGCCTCAGCTTCTTATTACTCTGCAAACATTTAATTAAGTCATTGTTCACACAGCCAACTGCAGAATGTCACTTACCAAAATAAAAGGTACTTATAATTACATTTGTTTACCAATCAAATGTAAATACGTAAACAAGTGCAAATCCATGTTGTTTGCAATTGTTCATCTTTGATGAACATACCACTGAACAAAAATGTGTATAGTCATTTCGAGTTTATTACTCATTTATACGTCCATGCAAACCTCTTTGAAAATCCAGATTTTAAGTTCTGCACATGTGAAGAGTACACCATCAAACTTTGTTCAATAAGTTACAGAAGAAATTCCAGTTGAAACTACTGCATCTGAAAAAACAAAACCTGATGAATGAATTAACTTTAGTATTAAATTCAATTAGAATTGTTGAAGTTGAAAAAGATATTGATTTCAATTGTAAGATACACATTGGGTGAAAGAGGAAACATTTGTGTCAATCATGTCTCAATAAATTCTGAGTACACTGCAAAGGCAAGATAAGTGTCAAGTATCAAGGTGAAGTCAAACAGGCACCGGTCCAAGCACAGAACAGAGCTGTTGGTGCAGAGGAGGCAAAGACAAATGGACCAGCCTCATGACAAAGTATTTTTATGCCCATTTATTGACCTTGGTAAGATATTTTAAATCCATTTATAAGCAGGAGAGACAGCAGGTCGTTGAATGGACACACTGCATGTTTAACTTGTGTACTGCCTGCCCTGGTTAAAGCCAGCCTGGCTGTAGTGCTGACCACCATGCTGGAAGAACTGTTCAAACTGACCTTCTTGGTTAAAAGTTTTCCCTCCTCTTCCTCCCCAGCCCCCGGTTTGGCCTCCTCCTCCCCCCGCTCTGCCTCCCCTGCCTCGGCCTCCCCGACCTCCTCGACCCCCACCTCTCTCTTGATGCCAGCTTCCGTTTTGATGGTAATTGTCATGGTAACCACCTCCCCCCCCCCTCCCATGATACCCAGTGTCCTGGCAGCCTCCTTGACTGTTTCCTCCTCCTCCATAAGCACCTCTGCCTGCTCCCCCCTGATGAACCCCTGTATCCTGATGGTGGCCCTGGTAGTAACTGCCCCCATCTACCTTGCCCAGTCTGCCACCACAGCCCCTAGCTCCTCTGTCTCCATGTCCTCCTCGGTCATATCCCCCACGACCAGTCTGGGAGTAATGATCATAGCCTCCTCTGCCACCTGTGTGCCCACCACTGTAGCATCCTTGACCTTGGGGGGCATCTTGTCGCTTATGCCACACAGGCATCTCTGGAGGAGGAGGCTCAATCTCACAGGGGCGGCCGCCTCTGTCAGGCACTCTGCCCATCAAAACCTGAGGAAAGCACCAACATTTAGTCTAGAAGGTTCAAAGGAGAGCAGTTACCTAGTCTCCTGTTTTAATGCAGAGAGGGAAGGGAAATCACTTCTCCAATAGAGACATGTAGATGTTGCTGTAACAAAACAATACAAAAATCAAATTGATAAAAGGCATAAGGCCTGTAACTTAACTCAGGGCATCTCTACTCTGACGCTCCTCATTCCAAGGTTTCTTGTTCTCAACAAAGATGCCATTGCTTTGTTTATGTGACAAAACCAAATAAAGCAGACCCTGCCTCAGCCATGAATACAAATTCACCTGGGAGCATAACCCACCTTGTTTATTGCGCAGGCAGTCTTCTCTCTTGTTTTGCCGCTGCTTGTGCGTAGTATCTTGGAGAAGTCTTGCCGAGCAGCAAAAAGATGAGCAACAGAGATTTTACCTTTGATGCAGAGGGATGAACGCAGCGGCTGGTAAACTTTAAGCAACCTGTCAGCACGCATCTGCTTATAAAAAAAGAATTAATTAAGGTAAATACTGTTTCCAACAAAACACACACACCCACACACGCACACACACATACCTTTGCTCTGTCAGACCAACCAAATGACTGAACTGTCAAATCGAGGCGCTTTAACAACATCTTCCTTCGCATGTCATACTCATTAACTAGTGTTTGATTTATAGCTTCAATTTGTTCCTGGTAAAATAAAGAACAAGAGTCATCACTGATTGTTCTAAATGAATTAATTCTTATGTATAATATTTAAGTATTTACCAAGTGCACAGGTCCAAGGCTTTTCTTCATCAGAGGCTCTCCTACATGATTTGTGGTTACATGACTTAAGGCTTCTTTCAGCTAAGAGTCATCCGGAGATACAGTTTATTAAACCAAGGTTAGAAAGCAACACTGTGTGCAACTATTTTCCACCATCATGACATGCAAAGTTCACAACTATTGCTCAACTATAATATGAAAACAAAGTAACCGCAGTATTAGTGCATTTCTTTGTTGTGGTTCAGAAAATGAAATGAATGAAATCTGCCAAGAAATACAGACACTCATCTCCAGAGCCAAACTGACCTTCTTCTCAATTCCAGTGAAGAACTGGAACATGGTAATGCTGGCAGGAGGTTTGGACATGCCCAGTGCCATGCAGATGCCTTTCAGTTCCTGGAACACAGGGCTGCCAGACTCATGGCCTTTCTTCCGAGGCTTATTGACCACAATCATCCGCGATGCCTCCAACTCAGATGTCAGGAAGGCTGATTAAGGATTTAATATTCAAATGTCAATGCTAATAATTGAAACATACAAAAGTAACTGAAAAGAGTAGAAAGATCAGTGTCAGTGCAAGACTATGCGAGGAGTTGCTGTAGACTAAAATTAATTCTTATAATAATAATAATAATAATAATAATAATAATAATAATAATAATAATAATAATAATAATAATAATATAATACGGTATTCAGTTTAGAAACAAATCAGCTCCTATTACCCAAAGAACAAAGAGGATTGAAGCTCTGGTGGCCCATTGACTGTTCAGCCAATGAACTGGGCCTATGCATCTTGTCACATTTGTGCTGATTCCAACAGATTGATAATAAAACTTAATCTTTTAAAATCGCCTGAGAGAGACCATAATGAAGGCAATTTAGTTACAAGTCTTAGATTCCCTGTTGTCAGACTGCACAACTCCACAGCTTAAGAATATCACAGATATGCGTTTGATACTTTTATCTATCTTCTGTCTGTTTAGTATGTGTTCTAATTTGTACCTTTTTGCGTACAAGTGAAGCCCTCACACACTTTCTCTTGTTTTATACGGTTCTCTTTATCTAGATGTAAGTAGGCAACATCTTAAGCCAACAGAAAAGCATGACACAATAAACAAATCATGGCGCCCTTGGAGACCCTACACATCCATGATACATGGATCCAAATAGGCAGATAGATTTCCAGCGCCTTCCTCCCTTACTGTGGTGACAGTTACGACAGATAGCGGAGTTCCTATTCTGGTGCATGCTGATGCCCTAAAAAAGAAAGTTGCAAAGTGATGTCTCACAGAGGAGCAGCAGACAGTCAGTCCTGTTGAGGAACCTCTGCGTCACGTCTCCACTGCTGAGGACATAGTACGGACAAGGCAGCTCAGACAGAAGGCCACTCATCTCCAGCTGGAAGCTCTCAGTGTCACTTGGACCTGAGATCGATAGGACAAACATCCACGACATGTTACCAAACAAACAACTACACTGGATGCAAATGCATGTTCAATACAGACGAACATGTCAAAGACAGATCCTCACTGTCTAGCCTTTGACTGGTTAAAAGTTTAGCAAACTAAGCAAATCTCATCTAATCTAATCTAATCTAATCTAATCTGTAATCTAAGCAGTTCTGTAGTCATTTCCAAATCACTTACTCTATTCCCCAGCAACAGAAACTCTAACAACAATAACTAAACATGTCTCACAGTGAGTGGCATGGACGTTCTCATCCAGGTTACAGTAGAGCTTCAGTTGAGACACAATCCAGGAGCAGAGCTCGGTGAAGTCAGGTGAGGCTGCCCCTTTGGTCACAGCCGAACACAGAGCTCCTTCTTCCAACAGAGGACCTTGGTATCTGCACAACATGCACATGGAGACACACACACAGAAAACCACAGTCAGACTCAGCCACAATACCACAGTGGTGGCTTCGATTATGGGTTAGTTATGGACACATCCATGGCAGTGTTTTACCAACCTCCTTTAATTCTAAGTAGTGTTATATGTTGCCGGTCTCCCTCGCCTACTCTCATGATGGTAGAGTCATGTGGTCCGGGTTCAGGCTACTAGTCGCACCTGTACTTGCTAGACTCCTTGATCATTCAGTATTTTCTCCTTAAACTCAGCCCAACAACAGGTCCACAGACATCTAATGCTGAATCTAAGTGATTTTTGAAGTACTGTCAGTTTAATTTACAAAAATAAAACTAATTATAAAGTGTGAAACTCTGCTTTGATCTGAGTGTTGGTCTAGAAAGCAGCAGGTATCAGTTGATCCCACCAGGTGTATCCTTGAGCAAAACACTTTACACTAGCTTCCCTGGTGTGGCTGCTTGGTTATGTTATGTTGTGTTGTTAGTACACAACTTCAAGGCTAAATGCGAACGCTTCCCAGGGGAGTTACTGTTTCAACGCCTTCCATTCCTCACTAGGCTGCACCTAGTTGTACAAGCCTATAGACGGACCGTATGAAGGTTCTAATACACTACAGAGCCGTCATTACTTTAAACTACTGTGTATATCGTTACAGACGTAACGAGTGGCCGATGACTGGAGGAGGCACTGTGAAGACGTCACAAACGCTGAGCTCCTAGAAATGAATCACAACGTGAGCAGCTTCTGACCTAGTTCTTATTTGCTTCAACCTGGAAACCGCCGTTAGACGTCCATAAACTCGTTACACACATGACAGTGGGAATTTTGCATGCACACAAACAGATGAAAAACCGCAGCAAGAATGTGCTAGATGTCGACGGAAAAAGGCTTCAGCTTACCCTAAATCTTCAAGAGAAACCAAAATATCATTCTCCATCACAGCTGAATGTGATTGTGTTCAAAAATCAAACAGGCCTGCAGATCTTTCACACCAGCCAACTCAGCTCAGACACGTTTTACTTCGGCTTCTATTATTATTCCTGCTCCTTGCTCTTCTTTTGACTCTCGTGGCGGCTGGCGTGAGTTTATATGGTGCGTTTAGCGCCACCTGCTGGACTGGAGAATCCTACAACATTGGCATGTCCACGGGCGGTGGAGTTACAAACCCCCCTGGGGTCCAAGGATACTCCATTGATTGAATTACAACAGAGCATGGCCCGGATTGCAGGACTGACCAGTAAGATCTCAACCCGTTCGGAGGAAGACAAGAGACTGAGGGATAACATCTGCAGACAGACTGAACACTTGGTGAATATGGTGAAGCCTTGTCTGACAGGTTGAGGAGATGTCACGGGTACCACATGGACCCACAAGAGGCGATGAAGCCCTGAGTCCTGACTATTTGGACTATTGATCTGGACAAATTCGTCATGGATTGTTAAACTGCTATTAGAACTGGCTGTGTATTATTCTAACCCTTCTCCCTTTCCCCCTCCCTTCCCAGGTCCAATCTAGCTCACCAGCTGTGCCTCTATCTTCTTTCCCTTGTTGTGTCTCCCTTCAAGGACAACTGTTGGACTGACCTATAAACATCTTGGTCGGCCTCAGTCATACATCTATAGACAACACTTCACTATACTGATGTAGATACCCCCCCAACCCTACAGTTTCACTGTCTGCTCTCCGACCTTATCTTCTACCTCCCCCGTTAACCCCCTCGGCCTTATGTGTCCATGAAAATATCCCAGCAAGTTTCCACTTGTACTATGTGCTACTGTCTCCCACTTGTATTGTTATTGTGTGTATGTTTGTTGCTTGTTGTATTGCATCTTGCTTAACTTGCTTCAGGAATGTTAAGGTGGCCTGGTGGACCGGGGGTTAAGCATTTGAAGTCACATCACACTAGCTCCCCGAGCGCCCCATGTGTGGCTGCTCACTGCTGTATGAGTATGGGTCAAATGCAGAGAAAATAATGAAAATAATGATTACATCTGCCTTTTTATTTAAATCTAGAAGTTTTTCCTTTCAAAATGTTGTTTTTCCAAAGTCGGCTTTTATTGCATAATGCCCTTTTCCCCAATGCCGTATTTATTTCATAACGCCGTTTTCCAGCAGAATGACTTTGTCTGTCAATCACTGCTGGTGGGTGGGACCTGCACGCCCATTGGCTGATCTCTTTACATCGATTCATTTTGCTAGACACCTGTGAGGCGCGTGGTTGGAGATGGCGGACATGAGAGAAGTCCTGCTTACTTTAGCAGATTAAGTAGAGAAAGACCATTTAACAGCAGATACTGTTTTAAGTTGTTTAGGGGATATTTTGGAAATGCTCTGTATGTTATTGGTCTTCAGTGTTTTCACATTGACGATGCTGTTTGACCATTTGTGGAAAAATTGAGCGTTGTGTCCATGTGGAATATGGAGGAAGTGTTTTGTTGGCCGTTCACGTCTTGAAATTTCAAATGCAGCAGTGAGGACTTTTATGCTGTCTAACATGTTTATCAGGAACACTGATGGCAGGTCTTCTGTGTCACCCAGTACGGTTCGGAGGAGAATGGGGAGTTCAGTATTAAGTCGCGACCACGCTAACTAGCAAGGTATTTCACCGTGGTCAAATGAGCCGCGGTTTGTTTTTGCGCGGCCAAATGAGCTGTCGTCGCTATTTCCGAGGTGCGCGATTCGTGTGATAGTGAGGGTAACAGTATTGCAATTACTGAAAAGAGCAGAGACACTCATTCTAATGAGCAATTAGGGCAATATAAGGATTAATCTCGTAAGGAGACGAGGCAAATTTAAGAATTTATCGAATTTACAGTGAATGTTTAAAAAAAATGATGGAAAATATAAAAAAAGGAATTGGCCTCTATTTAAATAAAATTACTTCTTCATTTTATGTATATACATATACATACATATATATACAAATACATATACTACTCCCTTCTCACACTACGTGGGTGGTCTCATCTACTTTCCAAGCTCGGGTTCTGCGCAGTATCCTTGCGGTTCCTAGGACTGCACTTTTCTGGACTGAGATGTCAGATGTTTTTCCAGGGATCTGTTGTAGCCACTCCTCCAGTTTGGGGGTCACTGGCCCCAGTGCACCACTGTGGTCTTCACCTTCCAAGCCTTCTCCAGTTCTTCCAAGGTACTTGTAACTGTCCTCAATGTCTGCTATTGTTCCTTCTGGGAGTGAGACCCCTTCTGTGTGGATTACCTTGCCTCTCTTTGTCACCATCCTCCCACATTTCTCGAGCACGAATGACATCCCAGTGTCCGAGCTGTAGATCCTGGTGGTGTGGATCAGCGAGTCGATGTCTCGCTCACTCTTGGCGTACAGCTTGATGTCATCCATGTAGAGGAGGTGACTTATGGTGGCCCCGTTCTGGAGTCGGTATCCATAGCCAGTCTTGTTTATTATTTGGCTGAGGGGGTTCAGACCTATGCAGAACAGCAGTGGGGACAGTGCATCTTCTTGGTATATGCCACATTTGATGGATACTTGGGCAAGTGGCTTTCCATTGGCTTCAAGGGTGGTTCTCCACAACCTCATCAAGTTTGCAATGAAGGCCCTTAGAGTTATATTGATGTTGTACAGCTCCAAGCATTCAGTGATCCATGTGTGTGGCATTGAGTCATAGGCTTTCTTGTAGTCGATCCAGGCTGTGCACAGGTTGGTGTGTCGCACTCTGCAGTCTTGGGCAACTGTTCTGTCTACCAGGAGTTGGTGTTTGGCTCTTCTGCTATCCTTACCAATGCCCTTCTTTGCTTCGCTTATGTATTGACCCATGTGCCTGTGGTGGAAATTTTCCATAAAGAAGTAGATGAGTGAGAGTTGTCCTTTTGTGCGATTTATTGAAATAATAAAGAAAATAAAAATAATGGGGAAAGCAAATAAAAAGCATGGATGTTGATCGTGCACATCAACAAACCAAAAACCAGCTGGGGAGATCAGTGCACACACCACGAAGGTGTGATGCAAAGAGCCCACGATCCTCAAGTTGCTTCTGCCTTTTAACCCCTTTCTCTGGCTCTGGTGGAATGTCTCTCTGCAGCAATGGAATTGTTTGCGCCACCTTATCTCGCTGTGAGTGAGAATGTTTGCTTTCTCACTTCTGCATCGTCATGTCTTGTTATCCAAAGGAAGGAACACCGAGCTTCAAGATGCATTCGCTTTAACAGCCTTGGGTCTGGTGGGGAGTCAGATAGGAAGGAGCCAGAGTCCGGGTGTAAAAGACAAACATATATCATAAACTATTAGTCAGTCAAATGGAACATCAGATGTTTAGACTTGATGTACGTCAGGGCACAAGAGATTATTTGTTTGTGTAAGAATGTTTAGTTCAGTATTGCACCTAACCAGCACATGACGAGTGTGTTGGATACGAAACAGCACTAAGGTAAAATTTTTACATTACAGTGCCCACTTATCTTAGCTGCGATGATGCCTGACATGAGCTTCCATGTTGTGGAGAGACAGGTTATTGGCCGGTAGTTGGATGGGACTGTACCCTTTAAGGGATCCTTCATTATCAGGATTGTTCGCCCTGCGGTTAGCCATTCAGAGTGAGTCCCATCCCTTAGCAGCTGGTTCATTTGTGCTGCCAGGCGCTCATGGATTGCAGTGAGCTTCTTTAGCCAGTAGGCGTGGATCATGTCAGGGCTGGATGCTGTCCAGTTTTTCATACCTGAGACTCTTTGTTGGATGTCTGCCACTGTGATAGTCACTGGATTCTGTTCAGGGAGGTTGCTGTGGTCTTCCCTCAGATCCACCAGCCACTGTGCATCTCTGTTGTGTGATGCCTCCCTCTCCCATATCCCTTTCCAGTACTGTTCAGTTTCCAGCCTTGGTGGGTCTGCTCTGATGTTATTACCCTGCCATTAAGAGTACACTTTCGCAGGTTGTGTTGCGAACAGCCGGTTTATTCGTCTGGCTTCATTGTCTCTGGTGTATCTCTTTAGGCGGCTGGCCAAGGCTTGTAGCCTTTGCTTGGCAGTTTCGAGTGCTTCAGGTATGGGCATCTGGTTGTACCTCTTGGGCATCGGTCTTTTCATTGCACCTCTCTAGGCCTCTGTCATTTGGCTCACTTCCCTCCGAGCTGCCTTGATTTTTGCCTCCAACCTTCGTTTCCATGGTGGGTAATGTTTCTCATGGCTGCCATGGTTGCTCTTATAGCCAAGCACCTCTAGGATCACTGCTGCTGAAGCGTATATCAGCTCATTGGTTTCTGTGATTGTTGTGGTAGGGATCGCTCTCAATGCTGCATTCACATCTTTCATGAAACTTTCTGATGGTGCTTAACTTAGCCGTTGGGTTGCCCGTTCAATCTCACCATGATCGTATCTTTCAGGTCAGTCGCTGCCTCGCTCAGTGTGTCTGTGCTCATTGGGGGTTTCGTACCCATATTTCACACCTGATTTCCGGAGATGATGAAAGTTGCCGTTTGTGGATGTTGGAACACTGAACTACCAGTTGCTTCGCCGTCAGCCTTGAATGTGGGTTTGTTTGCATGTAACCCCTCTGACTAGGGTTACCTGAGTAGTAGCAGTCCAACAAAGCCTTGTTCTCGTATCTCACACACACACACACACACACACACACACACACACACACACACACACACACACACACACACACACACACACACACACACACACACACACACACACACACACACACACACACACACACACACACACACTCTATTCTCACCCTCCGCGGGTGGTCTCATCCACTTTCCAAGCTCGGGTCCTCTAAACTCCTCGGGCCAGGGAGCTTGAGGGTTCTGCGCAGTATCCTTACTGTTCCTAGGACTGCACTTTTCTGGACTGAGATGTCAGATGTTTTTCCAGGGATCTGTCATAGCCACTCCTCCAGTTTGGGGGTCACTGCCCCCAGTGCTCCAATCACCACAGGCACCACTGTGGCCTTCACCTTCCAAGCCTTCTCCAGTTCTTCTCTGAGCCCTTGGTATTTCTCTAGTTTCTCATGTTCCTTT
The DNA here is from genome assembly GCF_900634795.4 of Betta splendens. Classification (NCBI taxonomy): domain Eukaryota; kingdom Metazoa; phylum Chordata; class Actinopteri; order Anabantiformes; family Osphronemidae; genus Betta; species Betta splendens. The sequence goes on from NC_040895.2 coordinate 726,125, forward strand.
TTCCTTATGTTGCCATCGCTTGGTATTGCCACATCCACCACTACGGCTTTCCTCTGTTCTTTGTCCACCACCACAATGTCTGGTTGGTTCGCCATTACCATTCTGTCAGTCTGTAACTGGAAGTCCCACAGGATCTTGGCTTGCTCGTTCTCTACCACCTTGGGAGGTGTTTCCCACTTTGACCTTGGGGTTTCCAGTCCATACTCCATGCAGATGTTCCTGTATACTATGCCAGCCACTTGGTTATGGCGCGCATATATATATATATATATATATGTATATAAACACTTGGTTATATGGAACGCCATAACATGTGGCTGGCATAGTAAACAGGAACATCTGCATGGATGATGTAGGACAACCACTCTGACACGTGCTACGAGAACGTCAGGTCAATATTTATAATTTCGAACTGTTTACCTTATGCAAAAAGCAGCTGCACAAAAACACGCGTTACAGTGAAGAGGGCATTGTTATTTATCAATTCATCCATCATTAATGGCTTTGATTTTAGAATGTCTTACATTCTCCAGTGGGTTAGACTGCTTATCAGAGTCATGGCTATTTAAGGTCAGAAACATACAATGACCGTTGTGTTTGCAGATTTTTTTCTAATCAAAAATAGTCACTGACACATTTAGCTCTTTCAACACCTCGTGACCAGTTGGTTAACTTTGCTATGTCTCTCTTGGTCTCTGAATTGACAGGGAGAGAAGGGGGGCCATTGACGCACAACAGCAGGCTGGAATTCACTGGAGCTCTACCAGCAGGTCTCCTTCTCCCACAGTCTCACCTGGTTTACAGTGGACAGTCTTAACCTGAAGGGGAGGGGGACACACACATTAACTACGACAATTAAAGCAGTTTTTACACATTTCAAATGTCCTAGCATTATTTAACTATCATTTTGTTCCCAAGTGGTGGCCCCTTTGTTACTGGGCTTTACCGTTGCTTGTTTGACTGCTGTCAAACTGTTCTGCATCTTCATGGCTTCAATCACGCAGATCTCCTGTCCCTCTGCAACCTACAACCACACAAAGTAGCAACAGAGCATCGGAAAATACAATCGAGACCACCAAACCAAAGACTTAATTTGGATTGGAATGTAATCATGTCCCCTAAGAACATTAAATAACTGGTGTGTTTTAAAGGTTCGGTGTACAGCTAAGACAGTGTAGGTTAGGGGCACTGATGCTGGGTGAGCTCCTAACTGCAAATAATTCCAAAAAGCGCTGCTTCTGTACACAACAACTGATTGCCACTATTTTTTAAACGTTCTTACACTACAAAAAGCTGTACAGCTCATGGAAAAGGTTTATCCTCACACCTTAAGATGTGCTGGAGCTTACAAAGCAGAAGTGTGGTTTACATCAAAAGGTCACCGTGATTGTAACTTTGTAGAGCCTCTTCAGATGAGCTCATTAATGTTTTCCCAGGAAGGTAAGGTAACAGATACTTGTACTTCTCCCAGGCATCCACAGAGTGTGAGCAGAGTTACCGTATCTCCAGCTTTAACAGACACGGCTACCACTGTCCCGGGCATTGGTGAACGCAGGATGCTGCTGGTGTCCTCTGCAACCTTTTCTGGCATATGGGAGTCCAACTCTGCTGCCAGCGTGGACAGAACGCGAAGCTTAAACTACATAGAGACACTATGTAAGAAAGGCAGGGAGGGTTGGGCTTTGTTTAGTTCCATACAATTCAGATTGATATTGTCAAGGGATGAAACCTACGAAAGATGTGTTGTCTGGATAATTCCCGTATTTACGGTCAATAACCACTTCATTAGTTCTTAAAGGAACCCAATGATGTAAAACCCTCCCTCTAGACTCTAGAGTTCATGTGGTGTTCACATTTCCATAGTCAGACCGACGTCCACTATAAGTTACTTGACTCACTGCGGACATGTCATGAGTTGCTGTATTGGACTGAACCAGACAGTACAGCTGCCTCTAACATGTGGCCAGTGAGTGTAATGAGCTTCCAGATCAGATTTGATCCAATTTCAGATTATGAAATAAACCTGTCATCTTTGAAAAAATCTTTAGTTATTTAACAACTATTTAAAAAAAAAAAACCTATAAATCCAGAGTGTGATAAAATTCACCAATCACCATGAGACTAGACTTCAGGCATGGTACAGTCTTCGTGTCTTACCAATGTGCCCAGGTACTGCAGGACTATCGTTCCTGAAGCATCTCTGGACAGACACTACAACAAAGAAAAACATCAGGACTACATCTGTAGTTCACATCAGCACACACCTGCATATGCTGTATATTCAGTCTGAGCAGAAAAGCTTTAACATAAAACACCTTTTACGTGTGTGCACGTTACCTGTAGCATTCTTTCAGAGCCGTTGATGGTAAGGGGCAACAGTGGAGAGGCTAGGTTCCACTGTCCACAGACCTCCACCTCTCCTCCATCCACCTCCACCTACACAGACATGCCCGCATGACAATCACGTTGCCATGGTTTAACAGTTTTCATAATGTGGGCATTGTACATCATGAAATATCTGAGCTTCCAGCACAATGACTACTCACAGTAAAACTGTTGTCTGATTTAGCAATCGTGGCATCATAGCGTCCCTCCCCCAGCTCCACGCACAGCTCCCACTGGCTGCATTCCACAGGAACTGACACGACTCTGCAGCAAATTCACAGGTGTAATTCTAGGGACACAGTCCACTGTGTGTCTGCAATTACAACACTGAGGCTTATAATTGCAAATAAATTATTTGCTTGTGCTTAACCCTCGCTATTTAAACTGATTATTATTAGGTATATAACATTACAATTCAGCAATGGGCACCATGGAAACACATACAGACACATTAAAGCTAACAGCATAGTCTGTAGCAAACTAATGCCCTAAAGTGCTGGCAACGTTAAGCTTGCTTGCAGCCTTACCTCAGGTTCCCCAGGACCTTCTGGGACCGGAGCTGAGCAGTGATGTAGAGAGCTGTTGCTGAGGCCAGCAGCTCACGGCGCCTGTTCCCTTCCAGCTTGTGGCCCTTAAAGCCTTCAGGGTAAAACTCAGGCAGGAAGTTGGTGCTAATGTCTCCAGAGATAAAGCAAGGGTGGGTGATGATCTCTCGCAGGAGTGGGATGTTATGAGTCACTCCTAGAAGATACCTCAATTAGTCACAAACTACAATGTAACTGGTGTCACTATGTGTGTGATGTTCACTGTACCTCTAATCACATAGTTATCCAGAGCATCCTCCATCCTGGCAAGGGCCTCGGCCCGTGTAGCTCCATAGGTAACCAACTATATACCACAGAAGATATTGACGAATATTTAACCTTGGTTTTTATATTTGACAATCTTTATCTAAACCAAATACATAAGTCACCTTAGAGATCATGGGATCATAGTAGATGCTTATGTCACTGCCCTCTTGGATGCCACTGTCTACGCGAACCTTAAAGAGTCAGAAGTGGACAAAACATACTCATACTTTTCTACCACAAGCAGGTAGAAAATGTAATTTCAGCTATAGAGTACACTATTGTGTTTTTAAGCAGTTTTTAGTGGCATTACATACATTTACTTGAGCATTTTCATAACGCCAGGCTTATATGAAGACATGAAGGCAGAAAATGAAATGTCTTGATAAAAACTGATAAAAAGTTTGTTATTTGGTTCAGTAGTAACCAAATAGTAGTAACGTAAAATACAACTGTTGGAAGATTTGCGTTTAGTTTTAACATAAATGGTAATAATCATGTTTGTATATAAGAAAGACAAGATAAAGAGTGTGACCTTTGACCTTGACCATCTCCTACCATACCGAATCTACCTCCTACAACTGTTGTTTTCTTTACACAACACGAGACACTGCCTTGGTAACAGTAGTGGCACAGTAACCAACTTTTAATGGAGATGAGTTAATCCACACACACTTACATTGCAAAGGTTGAGGGGTTCCTGGTACTGGGACAGACGTCCGATGGAAGGAAGACCAAAGGACTTGTAAGGATCCTAAAAGAAGAAACAGACACAAACGTACAAACACAAACACAGTTGATTTCTGTTTCTGTTGGAAGCACTGAAATCAGAGGGACGACCAACTCCACTCCATCTCCTGCTTGGTTTGATCAGTCTTCACAATGGGTAGGAATCAGTTGGATTTCAGCTGTTTGGTCTTATTCTTATGCTTGAGCTACTTCATATCACATATCAGTGAATATATGTTAACACACTAAATTATCAAACACATCATGTAGATGTGGGACCTGTAGAGTCCAGGTGTATGTCAAGGACTGAACACCTTCTCTCTCTGGCACATGTCCTAAATGTGTGAATCCTTCTGTTCTTTTCACATGCGTTAACACAAGGCATCAGACACACCTCAGCATAGACGCGACTCTCAACGGCCCAGCCATTTATTGGGATGTCTTCCTGTTTGTGCTGCAGTTGGTAACCCTTGGCAACCCTGATCATCTGCTCCACCAGGTCTAAGCCAGTAATGCACTCTGTGATTGGATGTTCCACCTAGGGCCAAAAGGTCAAATAAACAAGATAAAGGTGTCTGTATGTAAATTACTGGCAAGGTGTGAAATTCAGGAAATAGGCTGACACGGCTTTGTTTGTTGCCTTGATCAGGTGTGTCAGTTAGCTGTTCATTGACTAAACACACCTGGTCAAGGTAAGGCAGGGAGAGTTGGAAAACCAACAGGACAGTAGCTCTCGAGGACCACGAATGGGTACCCCTGGTTTTAACTGTTAAACTGATGTAAAGTTGGTTTCAGTAAAGTACTGTATCTCCAGCCTGTAAAGGTTCAGTCGCTAGTTTCTCTGGTCACTGGCCTTACTCTGTGTAAGTCAGTCTGATGGTTTGACCCTTGGTGGCCAAATTTCCACAGCAGGTACAGTCAGGACCATAATTATTTGGACAGAGACACATTTCTTCTAATTTTGTTTCTGTACATTACCACAGTGAATTTCTAATGAAACAGCTCAGATGCCATTGAAGTGCAGACTTTCAGCTTTAATTCCATGGGTTGAACAAAAAGATTGCATAAAAATGTGAAAAACTAAAGCATTTATTAAACACAATCCCTTCATTTCATGGGCTCGTAAGTAATTGGACAATTGACTTCCAAGCTATTGCATGGGCAGGTGTGGACAATTCCCTTGTTATGTCATTATGAGTGAAGCAGATAAAAGGCCTGGAGTTGATTAGAGGACTTGTGTTTGCATTTTGAAGATTTTGCTGTGAACAGACAACATGCGGTCAAAGGAGCTCTCCATGCAGGTGAAACGAGCCATCATTAAGCTGAGAAAACAGAAAAAAACCATGCGAGAACTTGCTACAGTATTAGGAGTGGCAAAATCAACAGTGTGGTACATCCTGAGAAAGAAAGAAAGCACTGGTGAACTTAGCAACGCAAAAAGACCTGGACGTCCACGGAAGACAACAGTGGTGGATGATCGCAGAATCATTTCCATGGTGAAGAGGAACCCATTCACAACAGCCAACCAAGTGAACAACACTCTCCAGGAGGTAGGCGTATCAATATCCAAGTCTACCATAAAGAGAAGACAGCATGAAAGTAGATACAGAGGGTACACTGCAAGGTGCAAGCCACTCATTAGCCTCAAGAATAGGAAGGCCAGATTGGACTTTGCTAGAAAGCATCTAAAAAAGCCAGCACAGTTCTGGAAAAACATTCTTTGGACAGATGAAACCAAAATCAACCTCTACCAGAATGATGGCAAGAGAAAAGTATGGAGAAGGCATGGAGAAGCTCATGATCCAAAGCACACTACATCATCAGTAAAACACTGTGGAGGCAGTGTGATGGCCTGGGCGTGCATAGCTGCTAGTGGCACTGGGACACTAGTGTTTATTGATGACGTGACACAGGACAGAAGCAGCCGAATGAATTCTGAGGTGTTCAGAGACATACTGTCTGCGCAGATCCAGGTGAATGCAGTCAAACTGATTGGGCGGTGTTTCATAATACAGATGGACAACGACCCAAAACATACAGCCAAAGCAACTCAGGAGTTTATTAAAGCAAAGAAGTGGAATATGCTTGAATGGCCAAGTCAGTCACCTGAGCTTAACCCAATTGAGCATGCATTTCACTTGTTGAAGACTAAACTGCAGACAGAAAGGCCCACAAACAAACAGCAACTGAAACCCGCTGCAGTAAAGGCCTGGCAGAGCATTCAGAAGGAGAAAACCCAGCATCTCGTGATGTCCATGAGTTCAAGACTTCAGGCTGTCATTGCCAACAAAGGGTTTTCAACCAAATATTAGTAATGACCATTTTATTTTCAGTTATTTCATTTGTCCAATTACTTACGAGCCCATGAAATGAAGGGATTGTGTTTAATAAATGCTTTAGTTTTGCTGCTTTAGTGTTCAACCCATGGAATTAAAGCTGAAAGTCTGCACTTCAATGGCATCTGAGTTGTTTCATTTAAAATTCACTGTGGTAATGTACAGAAACAAAATTAGAAGGAATGTGTCTCTGTCCAAATATTCATGGTCCTGACTGTATGTTTCAGTACAGAAAAGAATATTATTTTCTATTCCCCTTATTTGTACAATATTATGAAGCCTAGGAGAATGTTCTTTACCTGCTGCTTTTTTGGACACACATTAACCTTTAAAACAACACTAGACAAGTAAAACAAGCCTGTGGGCTCCGTGAGTAACTGTTCAGTAAATAATCATTTCTGGAAGATCTACAGCAGCTGCATTTCCCTTTCCATGTTTTCGTTCATCTCCATACTCAGGTCAAGCCGGGATGCTTCACTTCCTGGTTACTCTACTACTTAATTGTTATTTTGTTCAAAATTCCTCTGGTTACGTGAGAGCTCGTTGCACCCACTTATTCAGACTGTGGTGCTGTCGACACCATTGATACTGTGTATGTACTGTATTTGGCTGATTTCATTTAGTCACTTTGACATTTGTGCCATTGTTTACACTTAGGGTTAGGTAGGTCAGTAGTTGTTTCCGAGATAAATAAGGGTAAATGACCTGTAGTCTTGTGTTCATTTCTAGGAAGTAAAAGTTCCTCTTAGAGTCCACCAGAAACTCCACGGTGCCAGCTGATGAGTATTGCACAGCCTTGGCCAGCTGCACTGCCTGCTCACCCATCGCCCGCCGTGTCACCGCATCCAGGAAAGTACTGAGTAGCAAAACAAAATGGAGTCAGTGTCTGTGTACAGAATTAGATTGTTAGTGACATTTAACAAACCTTTCGGGGGTTAAAATAAATAGAAAAATACCACAAATCAAAACCTAAATACGAGAATTTATTAATAGGAATCTAATAAAAATAGAGACGGCTACTCTTACAGAACAAAGCAACAATAAAACATTAGGTATCAGAGCTCTCTTCCCTATAATGGAGGTTTTTCCTCTTCACTGTCGCTGTTAAATGTATTAAAGGATTTGATGGCCTGTCTATAGTTGTGTAAGGTCTTAAACCTTACTTTGTGCCTTGCGATGACTTTGGCGCTAAGCCCGCCACTACAGTCCATCTAATTTCATTGTTGGCCACAACTCACTATCACTGGCAGATAAGCATAAGGATGTTGAGCATGTAAAATAAAGAGCTGCTGGTTGTAAAGAGGAGCACAGAAGTCTGTTCTTACAACAAGAAACATGGCATTGGACAATGACATGCAAGCTGTTCCATAACTCTGCACGATTGTGGGCATCGCTTGACTTTGGACTGCTTTAAAAATGAGGGCTCATTAAATGCTGGATCTTCCTCAGTCTGTGAGATACAGGTTAATCCTGCTTTTAAAAATAATTCTCATATTACATCAGTGGGTTGAGCAGTGTTTCAAGAGTCTCTGCCAAGCAAGGAACACCTCCAGCAACTGGACAGCAACTGGCAACTCAGAATCACTGGCTCTAGGCTCTGGCTCTTTATTTCGGCCAACTGACCCATTTCCAAATGAATCTGGAGTTTTAACAGCTGAAAACTCTAAAATTTTTTCCCTATTCCACAGCCAACATGCACATTTAGGAGCTCTCCAGGGGTTATTTAAATAAGTGGAAAGGGGCATATTATGGTCAAGTTAAAGCCAAGAAAACACAATAATAGAAAAAAACAAACATGGAAAACAAACACCAAGATTTAATTTAAAGTGTAAAATTGCCCATAATATTTCAGATTTAAAGTGTAATGAACTGTACAGCAGGCCTTAGTGACTTTGTCACCAACCTTGGAGCTTCCTCCACCACTTTCTGGTTCCTTCTCTGGATGGAGCACTCTCTCTCATTCAACCACAGAGCATTGCCATGTTTATCAGCCAACACCTACAAGAGGCACACGATGCACTTTGGTTAGTTATGCTTAACAAACGCATCACTAGCATCATGTAGAATCTGAGCGTGAATTCATGCTGAAAGCTTGAGGTTAATGAAACAGCAAAATGTGGATAAAGCTTCACATGCTTGAGCCATCTGTCTTTTACCTGTATCTCTATATGTCTTGGGTTATCTATGTACTTCTCAATAAGCAGCCTGTCGTCTCCAAAACTGGACGATGCTTCCTGGGACGAGAACCGAAAGCCTTCCCTGTCAGGCAGACAGACACATCCACACCTTAAGTCGTTTACTACACTTTGACATTTGGTGTTGTGCAAATTGACTACATGTAATAATAGACAATAAGAATATGAGATGGAACCTTGTTTCCTCATTGTTCCAAGCTATCCTCATTCCTTTTCCTCCTCCTCCTGCAGATGCTTTGATCATCACTGGGTAGCCTAGTAGCAGAACAAAGACAAAGCTTAATCACATCAAATCGGTGCTGTCCAAAGGATACCTTTGATTAATTATAAGAATCAGACCATGTCATATATCCAGTCAACTAGAACACACTGCACTCCTAAAGCCATTTACTTTATAAATCAGATTATACAGATACAGATTATTTTATGGTATAAACTGAAGACTATACTTCTGGTCTGACACACAAATATAAATTGTTTTTCAATGTGTAGTGACATGATGGCTTACCAATGTCCTGTGCAATCTTCACTGCTTCCTCTGCAGTCTAAGAAAGAGGTTATTACTACTGATGAACAAACTGACAGTTATACTGAGAACACATGTCTTAATAAGGTTGCTGTGAGCTGCAATGAAAGTAAGACATAAGCAGCAACTACTTAGACCTCAATATTGAAGCTTTGTCACCAGATCCCAGCCCCTGATGCTTTACATGCGATAGCTGGGTTTTGGGGAATATTTGTGATAATCATGTTGTAGGTTATGCATGGGTTGAATGTTACCTTCACGACTCCATCATATCCTGGGATTGTATTGACCTTAGCAGCCTTAGCAATTAGTTTGCTCTCAATTTTGTCCCCCATTGCCTGGATAGCATAGGTGTCTGGGCCTATGAACGCCACCCCTTCTGCTGCCTAGCACAAAACAAAAAGAATGGAATGAGATTTACATTTACACTATCAGATGTATAGCAAGGAGAAGGTCCAGACTGGCTCTACTTGCCTCCTAATAAAATTGTTTGTATTTAGTCACTTATTGGAGTATCTGCTGATGACATTACAGATGTCAGAATTGTAATGCAACACGGCCAGATAAGGTGGACATCCAAAGTTAGAGCCTCAGTAATTATACAAAAGGCAAACTGTATCACAGTAAGATATGCGAATGACATCTGGGTGAAGATCAAGACCCAAGAGGTGAAGGCTTCCACAGACCTCATCAGCGGGGTGGACAGCACCCTTAACTTCAGCAAACACCAAGAACAACAGATTTCCTTTCTACACTGTGACTAGGGTTCATCACCCACTAGAGAACAACTAGGAGTCGTCAAGACCTTAAACCACAGAGAACATTCCCACATCTACAGAAGCCAAGAAGACAGACGGGCCTCAGATGGATCTGAAAACCAGGGCTACTCCAGATGGGATTAAACAAGGCTGCTTTACAGTCCAGAAAAAAAAGACGAGAGAACAGCATGAGAGCTAGGGACAGTGGAACAACTTGGCTATTCCTTACTTGGCTGATGTTTTTTGGAAACAATCCCAAGAACAGAAACTGCAAAGAACCAGATGATAAAACAGAAGAGAAGCAACATAGCGCATGTAGTCTAATGCAAGTTTCTCTGAGCTGAATGAACATTGGACAAACTAAAGAAACTTAATTAATTTCCCCCTGGGATTAATAAAGTTTTTTGAATCTTGAACCTTAACAGCTGTTACAGAGGATGGCACAAACGAAGCACAGCAGCCCAGTGTATGTAGTGACCTTTTTTCCAAGACAAAAGTTACTCGTTGTTATTAGAGGATAAAGGTAACTCAGATGTGGCAAGTTTTTACGTCAGATGCACTTCCAGACGCAACCCCTTGCTGAGGGGATTGAACCCATGACCTGTGCAACAGGAGCACAACGTGCTAACCGCTGCACCACAGAGGAGGACGTCTCAGATACAGGCTGTCTCTTTTCATTATGCTGTACTTTCATCTGTTCCCAAGAAGACCAAGACCACTTCAGTCGCCCATAGAGAGAACCACCGGTTATGCTGGAGGAGTAATAGTAGTAGTAGTTCACAGCTACTAACTACCCCCAGCCCTTTGTCCATCTAACAGACCGTTCTTTACAGCTGTGAAGTGACACGTAACTGGAGGACACATTTGTAGCCAACCTTTCTTAGACTGAAGATGTTACCTGGACAAGTGGAAAAATGTTTCCACTCTAGAAGAAAGAAGTACAGCTTCCAGCTTCAACTTCCAGACAACTTTACCTAGATGAATGGGAATCTCATACATACTACTTACACAGTACAAGGGGTCACCTTAAATGCTCACACCAACATGAGCGAGCTACAGTCAAAGCTTTTTAAACACATTTACCAGCATTGTATTTCTGAAGTGCATGTACATGGTTACTACCATGACATAATGTCATGGTAGTAACAAGTGTATGTTGTGTTATTCACCAGTCGTTTAGCAAATTCTTTGTTTTCAGACAGAAACCCGTAACCAGGATGAACCTACAATGGAAAAAGAAAAAAATATAAATTTGTCAGATGAACAAACCCAAATTTTTGCATCTGAGTGCACATGTATCGAGACCACAGATACTAAAAAATAAAGATAAAACTAAGACTAAAGATACTAACTTTAAATTAATGGCTACAAGAAAAAAGGTTACAATTCACTACAATAACCAACGCAGAATAAATCTTTGGGACATGAAACTGTACAAGTCCGTCTGTTCAAGGAGTTCCTGTGTAACGTTTGACAGAGTTACTCACTTTATCAGTAGTACAAAGGATTTTTCACAGTTAACTTACAAAGGTGCGTTATCATGCAAAAGCCAATAAATGCTTACAGCTTGGGCTCCAGTTGATCTGATGGCATTCATGATGGCATCCATGTTCAGGTAGCTCTTACTGGTGGGGGCTGTACCGACACACACAGCCTCATCAGCCATCTTGACATGAACCTATACAAACACACACACTTAAACACCATCACCACTTAGGTCAACTGTCTCTCTGTGTTTTGCAACAGCAAAGCAATCTGTTGCACACGCTGGTTTTGGCAAAAATATTTCATTTTAGACAAAAGCACTAAGCACTATTCTCCAAGGGATAAAAGACCTTGGGCCAATAGGCATTGTTAAGGAAAAACAGAATTCTGGCATTTAGCCCTAGGTTTTCAGAAAAGATCAATAAAGACATTGACTTACTGCATTGGAGTCAATATCACTGTGAATAGCTACAGTCTGGATGCCCATCTTCTTACATGTCTTGATCACCTGGTCAATAAACAAACAGAATGTTAGCAAAAATACTTTATTATATGTTTAAATCATATAACAACACTGAGCAAAATACCCATTACATTATTATCATTAAATAGTGTTTTCTATATTATTAAAACAATAACTAAGCATATAATATAGTTACATACATAGAAGAAATCAAATATATTTAGGTTGTGTATGTGTGTATCTAAGATGTATATATACAGTAAGGAAAATAAGTAATAACTAAGAAATCATGGTGGAGGGGTCTGAAAATTTCATATACATACATACACACACACACACACACACACACACACACACACACACACACACACACACACACACACACACACACACACACACACATATATACATACATGCACACACACATCCATACATTTTCCAAGATACTTATTCCCATATGCCGGGTCACGGGGGTTCAGGAGCCTAACCCAGCTGGCTATGGGCGAGAGGCAGGGTACACCCTGGACGGGTCGCCAATGCATCGCATATACATACATATACATACATACATATATACACATTTATTTATTTATTTTATTTTATTTCTTGAAGGCCTGAAAATCCAGAAGGATCCAGCCTGTACAGATGTTCCTGTACACTATGCCGGCCACTTGGTTATTTATTTATTTATTTATTTATTTATTTATTCACATACACAGACAGACATACACATACATACTATACATACTGTACACACACACACACACACACACACACACACACACACACACACACACACACACACACACACACACACACACACACACACACACACCATAACTACATTTTATTTCTGTGTCATTAAGCCTACCCTGCAAGCAATCTCTCCTCTGTTGGCAATGAGGATCTTGTCGAAGGTCTGTGGAAGGACAAGTTATCAGTGTCCTTATTCTAGTACTGCACCATCATAACATACTCTGAGTTATTTAGGGCTGAGAATATGATAATTCATAAATCAGACAATTAGAATGTAAAGGCAGCGAGTGCACAGTGTATAAATTACCTTTTCACTGCGATCATGAACTTTGAAATATTGGGCCCCATTGTGCACTGCACGGCATCTGGACTGTAGTGAAACATACTGCAAAATACAAACAGGAACACCTCCAGGTAACAGGAAAGAAAAACACTTTACCTGCTGTCATCAATTGATCACATTTTACATAATGTCACAAAACTCATCATCTTAGCCATGTGCTCCTAAGGGGCACAGGGGGTGCTGAAGACCATCCCAGCTGGTTACACCATGCACAAAAGTGATCTTCTGGTCATCTTAATGGAGGTACTTATTATCCATAAACAACAATACTACAGGTTTGCCAGACCCAGAAATGATCATTTTATAAACCACTGCAACCATAACAGCATTAACATTATAAAACATAAAAAGGACATCTGCCCAGTAGAGGTCAACCTTTGGTCAAAACATACTGCTTGAGGGGAACCAAATCCATTGAGCTTTGCAAGACCCTAAACCAGTCTGTACTGGTAAAAGATCTATAGCGATAAAACTAAAGCGAGTCAAACAAACCTTGTTGGAAGAACGTTTGGTTTGTCCTAATTATAACGATAGTTTTAAAGGCATCTTCTTTTATGTAGAGTAACTTTAGTTTGTGTTGTCAGTTCCGCTAGTAGCCTTTCTGTGCAGCCTTCTCGCCGATGCTAATACTTGCTTACAGCTATTGTGCGGTTCCCGTGCTGTCAGTAAATGCTCATGCGTCTGTGGAAAGAGTTTTACGCTATGCAGATGTGCTGTGGTCATCTCACCTTTACAACGGACAGCAGCCTGTTCCCTGCTGGAGAAATGCTGCGGGCCGCCATGTTCCCCAGAGCGTACTAACCGAGAAACGTCGACGTGCTGACGTCTTAGCTTTCAGGAGACGCGATTGGCGGAGACAGGACGGACGTCACTCTACTGCCTTTATTGTAAAGGTTTTTAATTGCGCAAACTAACTTGTCTGCACAAAAAAATACACAAACAATAAAAATGGAAAAACACAAGAAATGTACTTATACTTAAGCATGATCTTATGCACGATATTACAACGTAAAATTACAATCACACCAAATAGGGCCCCATAAAATCACATTAATAATATTGATTTTTATATATTAATTTAAAATATAATGGAAGGAGAAATTTTGTATAGTAGTACATGGCTTTTAAAAGACAGCGGAAGCCATAAATATGTCTCTAGCTTTGCTTGTTAGTTGTTTTTTGTTATTTATTGCATTGCAACTTGCAATAAAGCCTAAACCAGGGAAAAACATTCAATGGCCTACAGACACCAAGTTGTACTTGTCTTTCCACTATCCCTGCCCTGCAGACTTATTGTAACTACAAACACCACCAGCAACAACAATCAAATGTTTGTGATAATAATCAAAATTGCTTAATGGAACAATGTCCTCCAGGACCACTGTCCTGCTGGTTCTCCAACTGCCCCACCTACTACTATACCACTATACTACGCAGTTGGTAGGAAGGTCATGCTTTAATTGCAATGTTGGCAGTTCAAGCCCTTGCTATGGTCAATATGTTGATGACACTGAACCCTAAGTTGCTCCTGGTGTTTCGAGCGAGTGCTGGTGCATGGTAGCAGATTACATCAACATTAGGACTGGGGGAATTTTTGTATTGTATTGTATTTGTCAAAACCACTGTTTTGCTAAAGCGAGCCTACTTAGTATCAGCAAAACTAGACTTGAAACCACTGTCTACAGCTCTCATCGGACCCCAGCTCACCCCCCAAACTCACTTGCTTCTCTCACATCATTGCCCCTGTTCATGAATTTTGCCTACCACCTGTTGCTCCTACATGAGTGAGTTTATTTAGCCCATCTCTAAATAGGTTGGGTTTGGCATCACTTTGGTCCCACTTTTTCAAGAGAAATGGTCATACACAGATTAACTGCCAATACTTTATCCATCTACCAAGGCTCCAGGTGTGTGAGTAAAAGGCTTCACAGCAGCTCTGGAGTGTTCTGCGTGGCAGCCCCCCTCAGGGGATGGGTTAAATGCAGAGGACCAATTTTGTTGTGATATTGTAACAGAAAATTTGATAATGACAAGTAAAGGCTTTCTTCTTCTTCTGTCTGTTTAGAAGTGTCTGTCTTCTTTGCTGTGAAGATGCAATGATTCAGTACTGAATGTATGTACTGTACAAGCATTCAGCTAACATTTCTCTATTATACTTTTCATCACCATTGAAATTAAGATAAATAAATCATTGAAATATATCACTATGTGTAAATTGATATAATGCGCAACTTTACTTTCTGAAGAGAATTACAGAAATAAGTCAAGTTTTGGATTATATTCTAAATCACCTACACCTGCGTCGATAAAAGTAGAGGCCACACCACAGAATGACATCTAGAATGCAGAAGTTTTAAAATTTGTGGGCTCACCATCTGGGGTTGAAGAAAAGAGCTGTTTGTGTCATTTGGCTTTTACAATGCACAAGGTACTTTTCTCCAAAAAAAACATACCATTTATTGATAAACAGATAAAACACCAGTGTATATGGACCCGTGGCCATTTCCACTTATATTCAGAACACAGCTGGAGAAACCCAATGAGACTGTAACTAATACAGTAAGACTGTAACTAATACAATGTCTGGATAACTGCACTGGTTTTAGGAAAGTTTTTATTTTTAAAACTGTAAAACTGTATACATCTTTCCTGCACAATTAGTAATCATCACTTTCCCGGTGTGCACTCTCTCAAATTTCACCAAAATATAGCTAAATGTGGGATATTTGCTTCAAGGTTCCAAATCAGATTTAAATAAGGTTACTATTGGATCGATGGATGTTAACAAGTGTTATGAACCATTTAAACCTAGATGAAAGATGTCCCACATTCGTACACACTCTACACACACCTACATGGCGTCAACACTGAAGTCCAAGATGCCACTTGGCAGCAATGTCATCAAAGGGAAAACTACCAAACATCTTGTGCATCATTTAAAACACACATTCATGTTAAAAGAATACGTGGATGACACATAGAGACATTCTCAAAACTTTGGGGTCTTGACTAACGAAGTGTAAACAGATGCAGGCGATTAACCTACTGAAAGGCCCAATGAGTTGAAGAGGTTAAGGATGAGTACACAGAAGCATAAATCCAACACTCTTCCAACTGCAGTGTCGGACTGTGATCACATATAGTTACTAGCAAGAGTTTTGTTAATAGAGACCTCAGTCAAATCCCCTGACAATATAAACCACAAATATAAACCAGCCTTATTAGTCTGCTTAAAAAATAAAAGGACGTGGTTCAGGATTTTTCAAGTTTTCTATAACTGTGATGTTGATATGTCTGTTTGGATATTAATAGAGATCTTGGCTGCATAAATCAACTTTTTGAAAACTCTAATGACCTAAACTTTCAAAGTAAAAGCCTTACTCACTAGAACTGCTAAGGTTTTAAGCCTCAGCTAAACTGTGGAGAGCGTTTTAAAATGGAACTAGACACGTTCCTTGTACCTTGCTTTCTAGATTGGTGTTTGTGTTTCTAGTAAATATCCAACATGACCCGCATCGCTTTGTAAAACAGAAGAGTTTTAGTGACAAATACTCCCTACCACTTAGACCAGCTTTAAAAAAAAAAACAACCATTCCTCAACAGGCACACACTCACCTGCTGTGTTACTGCATGCACAGTGCTGCCACAAGCTAACACTAACCGCTTCCCATCAGCATCAATTTAGCCCTTAAAACAACTTGATCTAGCGTAGGTGGAGCTTTTAGATCAACCTCATGTACAAACACTCTTTGTATTCTTTAACAGTAAGCAGAGCAGTTGGAAACATTCTCTGGTCCACAGTCAACTCATCTGGTAGGTTTACTCACTAAGACAGATTTTTTACTTTGCATAACAGTTTAAATCAAATGCTTTGTCCCTTCTAGCATAATTTCTTACTATAGTTTTTGGTCCACAGATGAAGACAATTTGGGGATGAGTTTTAGATTTTAGACAACAAAAGGAAAAGCTTCTTCCTTCTCAGAGCGGTATACGACTACTGGTCCTGGAAAGTGACAGCAACTAGGATTCCATGGTGCATCGTCCGTGATGTCCCTTCTTCACATCTGTTTCATGTGACATACTCTTCATCATCACTTGGTTCTGATTTAATGTGGTCTGGGTGAAGCAGTGGCAAGTGTGGTGCTGTAGTCCTGGTACAGACATACCACTCTTTAATGTTAGACAACTGAGGTAAGACTGAGTTGACAGTGCGCTGGCTCCTGCGTGGCGTCCTGCTGCTCTGCTGCTTCTGGGCCAGCTGACTCTTCAAGCCCGACAGAGAGAGATCAAGAGGCATTGGCAATGGAGATGAACTCCGCAGCAGCAGCTTATGGTCCACTTCGTTGGCTGAGCCAATGTCCAAATCGTTATTCGACAGAAAGTGAGCATTGTCGTTGGGGAGAGATGGGGAGAGGCGGTTCATCTTGAGGTTGAGGGGCTCGAGCAGAGCCTGATGAGGCTGCTGGAG